>NW_009625888.1:0-5141 GCF_000690535.1 Cariama cristata | reverse complement strand
ATTGCAATACAATTTGCTACTGTCCTAAACTAGGTTAAAATATTAAATGACATCCATTTAAAAAATGTAACACTTTCTGAAAAAAAAAAGAAAAAAATCAGAAGCAAGATCTCAAAATTTTGGAAATGCAACTGAAAATTATTTAGTTGACAATTTCAAATAGCTACAATCGCTTTCAAAATAAATTTTTTACTATGATTGGCATCTTAATATTTCAGAAATATGACAGAACATTAAACATTCATTGGCAATTTTTTTTCAAAGATTAAGAAGAAACAGTTTTTAATATGTAATATCTAGAATTTTTAATACTACATTATCAAATATGGAAATTTCACCAATCCTACAACCTGCAACCAAATTCTTCCCCTTCTACTCCCACTAAAAGAACAAAAACCTGTATGAAAATCCTTTCTTCTTTTCATGAGGACTCACAGAAAAGAACAAAGACCAGAAATTTCATTTTCAAATTATATTCAACACACTGTAGAAAGCCTTTAGACATAACTGACTTAATTAGCATATATCTAATCTCATTCTATGCCACATTCTATACTTAAAATCATAATTTTATCAGTTTCTTTTTTCACTGGCAGTAGAATGTTTCGGACGTTAAGGACACTGAAGAAAAGCTACATAAATATTCTGCTATGAAAAATAATTATGCAGCAAAAGTCATATCTTCTAGTTCAGCCTTTTTGCTCTTTATTAATCAAACACCCATGGGATCTTTTTACTAGAGCTGACATTACTATTTTTAGTACCACAGAAAGACTTCAGTTAGAGCGATCTTTGAAGGTCACCTAATCCAACCTCCTGCCCAAACCAGGGTTAATTTCAAAGCTAAACTCAAGCTGCTGAAGGCTTTGTGTAGTTGAGTTTTTAAAATCTCCAGGGCCAGAGAATCCACAGCTTAACTGGGAAATCTGTTCTCAACAGAATGCAAGTGTATTTCAGTAATTTTCCTATTTGAATATTCAAAATTTGCAAGCTAACAGTTAATATTTCTTCTTGTTAGTGAAAATAGTAGGAAACTGTGGGAATTTACAAGTATAAAGGCTGACAGGCCATTTAAATACCAGATTATGCAGATTTTAAGCATGATAATCATCTGATATCTGCAATGCTAGTGGAAAGAAGCAGACATTTCTAGCATCTTAAAGTGCAAATCTCAGATCAGCCAGGTACTTCTAAAAGGCCCTGACTGTGCCTATTTATTATCTTTGATTATCACAAAGAGGCTGAAAATTACTAAGAGATTTGGACACATTCTAGTGTCCAACATTAGAAAGCACAAATCTTAATCTTAGTCCTCCAGAGTGTTTTATAGAGTGCTTCTGTACACCAAGTTATACCTAATCCTTAAAATCAGTCAGCCAGCTGAGGCTCATTTTGAACCTTAAAGCATGCACAGCACTTAAGTATTGGCTTCCAGTATGATCAGAAGATCTGTTTAAGCTTTGTCATAATTCACAGATGTTTAAATCCTCAAACCAATTTCTGTTTTAATCCTCTAAATATGTTTGAATTGGACTACATCCAGTATGTGTAGAGATCACTGAATGCAATAAAAGAAAAAGAGTCAGGTTCATTGCAGTTAGAGTTTGTGGAAGAAAAGGAGATTATCACATTCAGTGAAATTGTATACAGTATGGCTTAAAATTTAGAATGCATGTTTTCTTTTAATTAAAGAGGTTTTCATTCATATCTCAGTGAAGTCTATAAAAGATCTAGACTAGATCCAGACTTTTTTAACTCTGCCTTTTATCATGAATCGAAAAATATATAAGAAAATGCCTGGGATAAAACAGTGAATGAGGGGTCATGTACAACTATATCTCACCAATAAAGGCACCTTGTACAAGGACTAATGGGGCAGTGGTATGGATCTTGATCTCTGCTCTGAAAGTCGTTTTAATACGCTACATTAAATGGTCACACAGGAATCTGTGAATATGCAATGGAGTATACAGACTTGGGAATGAACAAAATCATATACACAGTTACAGTTCACTAAATATAGAGAGCTGTGAAAAAGAAAAGATGAGTGACCTGATGTACCACCAAGGCAAACATCCAACAAATACCATCTCTAGTACCTAACAGGGATAAGATTGGAAAACCCCAGAACTCTTCTGTTATATGACAGGGCAATAATGTGGTTAATTCTACAGAAAATACTGTCATGAAACCCAGAACCATTTAATTTCTACCATTTAATTTATTATACTTGTTAATAACCTCTTGACTTCAATTGAGCTCAGTTTCAACTTTCCATCTGCTGGGCCTTATACAGCATAGATGGCAGCAAAACACAGCACTTCAAATCATCGCAGTTTACCAGTTCCTAGTTGCTGGTGTGGGCATTAAGCAAAAGGCAGTAGCAGTCTCCATAGATAATTAATTCTCTGTTAATACTTTCAGCAGGGATGAAGCTGGAGCCAGTTCAGAATTGGTTACTTAACCAACCAGCCAGCTACCTATTGTTCACCCAAAGCTGTGCATTAGTCCCTGAAAACCAAACACTTTCCAATCCTTTGCATTGCTGTGACTGGTCCATAACCTAGGCTCTGCTTTTATACCATAGGCTATCTTTTTTTCAGAGAGCTCTCTGTTACCTGGGAAAGGGAGACACCTATCACACAGAATGGAAATTAGCCTGAGACACTCAATTTGTGCCCATGATCTGCAGTGGATTCATTATGGGAAAATAAAATTTAATATGTTCTCTACGACTGTTTCATCCTAATCCTTATGCATGCACTACCTCAAAAAGAAAAGACATTCTTTGTTCGTTTTTATGCAAAGCTTTTCAGCCTTTATAACTCTCTTTCCTTTTTTTTTTTTTCTTTTTTTTTTTTTTCCAAATAGTAGTTGAACATATGCAAATATAGAAGATAGATGGTGCTGTCTGTATAGGACTACATTAGTGGTCTACATCATATTCCTAGATTTCTATTAGAAATCTAGTATCAGTGACAAGAAGGAGACTTAGGAATATACACATACGATGACCAAGATGCAACGAAAGACAAAAACTAAATGAAAATAAAGAAAGGACTATTCCTTTCTTTCTCTTCCTTTTTGGATATTGCTTCAATATGCTTTAGCTAGGAAGCCTACTTCCTCTGTTTTCTTTCTGTAATGTCATTCTTTATTTACTGGCATAGTTCTTGACTCTGCAGAGGACGTTGGTGCTTTAGCAAGAGTAACCTTAGGTAAAGAGGGAGAACATCTTTATTTCATGTCTCATGAATTCATCAATTGAAATGACCATTTCATTGAAAAATCAATACACAGAAAGCAAGAAACTTTGGAGATTGTCAGGTGAGCTCAGGAAATCAGACCACTCCACAGTCACAGGCTTAACTGAAAAATCTGCTGTACAGTAGATTTCAGTTATATCTCAGCACACTTATCTGCACTTCCAGTTCTATGTGTTCCTCATTTTACGTGTCTTCATTAATCAAATAATCAACATGGATAATCACAAGCAAAATTACTCTTTTACTAATCTTGCCAGTTTTCCCTCTTCATTCTACTTCTAAACTGTGTAATTTGGAGACTATGAAAACTGTTAATGCTGCATATAATGTATACCACTGCTGCTTTTTTTAGGACTAAGTGTATTTCCAGAGTGCATGTAAAGAAAGTTTGACAAATGTGGCATATTATTAAAAAGCAAATAAATAACTAAAAGTGTTTACTGTGACATATAACAGAGGAATTCATAGGGCCAGTCACGGATAATTTGATCATTAATTAGACTGGCTATAATTGCAAATTCTCAAGACAAGAAGATACTGTAGTGTGATTCCACTAACATGATATGCGTATAAATAATTTAAAATCATACAGGTAGGAACTCTACTCAAACCAAAACCACATGCAAGACCTTCAGGTATTGCCATCTTTTGCCATCTTCTTTTCAATGCAAGAATATTGACTTAGTCCAGACAAAGTGAAAATCTCATCTAATCTAATATCTGCTTTCCATATTCCTGACAATATGCAAGCAATGGAAAAATCATGCATACCTATGCATACTCAGGAAAATGTGTATTTTAGGTAGAGTATTGTTTTCTCAAATTAATTTCTCTGCCCCTCTATTGCCAAATTACCCTTCAGCAGAGAACACTCTGATGAGATAAACTACTTTTCCAGTCCTTTCTGACTTCAAGTTGCTGGTTAGTTTTACTGCTAATTTTGTATTTCCTGATAATGTATAATTCTCATGTTATTTTCTGTGTTTTGTTCATCACCTGGAGAAACATAGTTTACATAGTAATATACTATATATATAGTGTACAGTAATATTTATATACTCTTTTTTGAGTACTTTAGTATGCTACTTAAAAAGAGAAAAGGTAAGCAGCATATAATTTGCATTTTGTGTTAGTTTACATGTGTTTTATCTTTGTACAATAAATTGATACTGTAAATACTTAGTTATGAAAACACAAACAGATTTTCCATCCAAAACTGCATTTCAAAACCAGACACTTTTGTGCAGGTGATTTGTGTCATAACACATTAGACCAACAGAAATATGTTTAATAATTACTAATGAATAAAGAAAGGTAACACCAAATCTTTAAAAACTCATTAATTTAGAAGGATTTAAAAAATAGGAGAACAGAAATAGATAAAATGTGTTTCCTGGGCTTTTTATATCTTCACTTGTAGTTTGTACACATAGTGGACTTTGTTGTGTATCATTTTATTGACTATAAATACATGAATATATGGTAACATATTTGTAACCAATGCATTTATTGGAAAGAGGAATGTCTTACCTCTCCTATATATGATTTTTAAACTTCTGCTTCTACTGTATTTATATATCAGTCAACATGTTCCTTCAAAATACTGGTTATTTCTTTATTTTCAGTCATACTTACAGAAGTACTTTTATTGTTTTCTCAAGGGCTAGTCTTTCCTCCATGTGAGTTCTTCGTTTGTTTCAATACTATTGTGTCATGTTGTAACATATTCATATCTAACATTCTATATCTCCATTTATATCACTGTCATTACGGAGTGTGATCTGAAATCAGTTCTGAACATAAAATAATTGTGTAATTTGTAGACTAAAGAAAACACAGACAGATGTTTAAATTTAAATTATATATACTACATAT
>NW_009625887.1:711-975 GCF_000690535.1 Cariama cristata | reverse complement strand
GGGACGGGCAGGGGGGCACTTTCCTGGTAATTACCCCTCGTCCGTCCCCGTCACGCTGCGTGGGGGGAGCCGAGGGGGGCCAGCTTAAGCTATCAATGGTCCTGCCTTGATGGGAATAAAATATGCACTGAAAGACATGAAAATGGAGTAAATAAAAGAGATAAAAATGGAACGATCAAGCCAGCAACTTCTCCTCCTCTGATTAAAAAGAGGGAGCGGGGGGGGGAGAGGGGCTGCGCTGAGCCCTTGACGCGGCCGGGGCTG
>NW_009625887.1:426-690 GCF_000690535.1 Cariama cristata | reverse complement strand
GCTGAGACAGCCTGTTTGGGAGAGATAAAGTGAAGTCCCAGCGTTTACTGTCCTCAATCCAAGCCTCACCATCAATATTAATACAGCCTGACAAACTGGCGTTTAAGATAGAATAAATATAGACTGGTTCTGCTATTACCTAGACCTTATTAATCTGCTTGGAGGCATTTAAATGCTGTTAAAAATACGGAGTTTACTCGCCAGCACTTCAATAGCTTTACAATCCATCAGCGTTTTGTTTTCCACCCTCCTCCTGCCCGTCCC
>NW_009625887.1:0-267 GCF_000690535.1 Cariama cristata | reverse complement strand
GAGCCGGTGAGCGGAGCAGCCCCGGCCTTGGAGAGCCAGGACCCCCATGCCCAGGTGATGGAAAATTCACCTGTGTGCTCCTCACTGGGAGAAACTGGGGGGTCCTGCACCCCGAGCGAGGCTGCTTTCCCAGACGCAGGAGCTGAAGCCCCGGAGCAGGGGAGCAGCCCTCCCCAGAGCCCGAATGAGCCAGGGCCTCATCAGTGAGATGGATGGGTGCTGAGCAGGCGCTTGGGCGGCCGATCCCCGTCCTGCCTCCTCTCCTCT
>NW_009625886.1:144475-145263 GCF_000690535.1 Cariama cristata | reverse complement strand
AATATCCCTTTGGGTGGTTCAGGTCAGCTCTCCTGGGCACGCTCCCTCCCAGCTCCTTGTGCACTTCCTCGCTGGCAGGGCATGGGAAACTGAGAAGTCCTTGACTTTAGAGTAAGCACTACTTAGCAACAACTAAAAACATCAGTGTGTTATCAACATTATTCTCATACTAAATCCAAAACACAGCACTGTACCAGCTACTATGAAGAAAATTAACTCTATCCCAGCTGAAACCAAGACAACAATCTTTTTATTAGTTCTTTTCTTCAGGTTTTGTTGTGTGTTTATTCCAAAATGAGCACTTGATTATTTTTTTTTGTGCCTAGTTTTGAGTCTTGTGATTTCATACATATTGGTCTCCCTCTACTTTGGAAAAAGTTGGTTTCATAAACCTCTGCAGTTCCTCATCTCACTTTATAGGTGAGACTAAACACAGAAACTCTTAGAACAACCAGAGAATTTTTCAGGCAGACATAAATGAGCAGAAACTAGAATTCATAGCTTTAACTATCGTATTTTCTGTGAGAGCCCAAGCTAGTGCAGGTGTTGTTGCAGTAGAGAACAAAACTGATAGGTCGTGGTTACATTTGAACAGAGCTTTACAGGGAACTGATTTGAGGCAAGCTAGGTAGGTGCAGGTTAACAAACTCTTTCTGTGACCTGCCATATTCTTCCCCATCAAGCTCTGATCAGGGACAGCCAACTGTGCCAAAAGGTGGTGTGATTTTGCAGCAACCAAGGAGCAGGATGGGGCTTGCCAAATACTTAGATGCTTGCAACTAATGCCA
>NW_009625886.1:141567-144447 GCF_000690535.1 Cariama cristata | reverse complement strand
GGGGGGGAGAAGGCAAAGGCAGCTCTCACTGCCTTATTGAAAATGTTGCTTTGTATTTTTCCTTCCTTTTCATCTTGCTTTCTAGCAACCTTGCACAGTTGCAATGACAGTATCTAGCTGTCCAAATATCTACAGGCTTGTTGTGTTGTGTGGCTTGGGGGGCAGAAATCTCTGCAGAAATTCAGTCCTTCCCCTGCCCCCATTCCCTCTTGCAGAAGAGCAGGCCAGGTAGAAGATTTGGCACTCTTAAGGCTTTTAATTTTTTTTAAGCTGGGAGTGGAAGGAACCTGACTAAGTTAGTCCGTAGGTCTCCTCTTTCTTCGCCCTCTTGCTGTTGCCGGTTTTTGTACGTCCTTTCCCCTTGGATTGCTGTCAACTCCTTTCCGTACCATTTCACTGCCTACAGCCAACGCAGTGGCTCCCAAGGCAGGGCCGAGTGCAGCAATAAATCACGCCCACTGCTGTGCCCTGGGAAGAAGGATGCTTTCAGTGAGCTGGGGGCTTGTAATGCAGATTAACGTTTGGGCCTCTCACCGGAACGCTGGGGAGAGCAGCGGGAGGGAGGGAGGGAGCCAGAGCTGCATCTCCATTCAGGAGCTGTCTAGCTGTTTGTAACTCGCCTTTGTTGAATCCCAGTCAGGTCTCCCTCAGGTCACACATTTGCACTTGTTTTGAATAAGGTAGAAGAACCCTTGAGAGACTGCATTGCCAAAGAGGGCCAGGGGAGAGTGGAGAATGTGTTTGGGGCTTGGGAAAGCAAAGGGAAGGAGAGCTAAAGCTCCTCGAATGCGACAAATGAAGGTCGGAGGTCTCCTATGACCTTGCACTGCTGTCGTGACCTTTTTAAGGCTGTTGACTGTGATGATTTCCCTGCCTGAGGGATCGCTGGCATCTGCAGGCATTCCAGCAGCAGTTAAACACCTGTGCATTTGCTGCTGACATTTCATTAGGACGAGTAATGAGGCTGGATATTAAATGTCTACCCTTCTGACTGGTCAGGAGAGAGAACAGGGAGGGAAGTGATAGCATGTCTCGGGGCTTGGGAAATCCTCATCGGAGAAGTAAAGCGCCGTCCCCTCAGCCCTGCTGCCGAGAGCAGAGCATGGAGAGCGGACCCAGCATCGCCGCATCCTTGCCCTCCTGCACTGTGGCCGTGAGCTGAAAACTGTTTTCCTGTTTTTACAGCCAGGGCATGACTCCCTCGTGGCAGTCTTAGGTTTTTCCTAGAAGGATAAAAACTCAATAAAGATTCTCTGGGATGAATGCCCACATCTGGGCAAAAGTTTATTCTGTAGCCTCCAGTTCTGGATAGTTCTCCCTGTGCTGGAATCCAGAGCTCTGCGTTGCCAGATTGTGTCCCATAGTAGCATATGGAAAGGGTGTGAAGGAATGTCTGCAACAGCCTGGGCTAGGAAAAATGTTGCTGCTCTCTGACGGTGGGCCAGGGCTGCTCTCAGCCAGCTGGGAAGCAAGGTCAAAACATGGGAGCTTCCTACCTTTAAATGCAGCAGATGAAATCCTAGGGGATGAAAGAATTCTCTGCTCACTTCAGTTGTCAAAGAATTGTATGTGTTTTGAAGTTGCTTGTGCAGCTGGTACTCCTATACCACAAACACATACTTTTTCAAACCTAATAAATGTCAGGCTATGATTGGCAAAACAAACAAAACCCCGAGAGTGGGTTTATGAAAATGTATTCTTTGGAGGAAGGTGTCTCTACCTACAGTCTGATCTTGCCACAAACTGCACCTCCAAATCTAAATCTTTTTATTCTTGTGTAGGGGAGAGTGGATTTACCGTAACAGAATCTGAAAAGGATTGATGAGAAGGTGATGGGTGTCCATGTACACTTCTAGCACGCCTGAAACCAATGCAAAATCTTTCTCTTGGAGTCATTTTTCACAACAAAGGCGGCAGCTGTCATTTTGCTGTTGCTTTGAGCTCTGCTGAAATATTATCTACTGACTTGCACCAATGTTCAGAAAAATTGATGTCTCTTTGTTTACACAGTAGGATAAAGATGTGCTACTCTTTACAGCCAGTTGGCAGGCTCCTGTACTGAGCAGCTGAGCTTGCGGTGGTTTAGATGTGCTGGTGGAGATGCCTTCCTAAATTTTAGGAGGTGCTAAAATTATACTCCTCTTCAACAGGCAAAGATGGGCTTCCACAGCCACTTCTATTTCTGATAAAAACTTATTGAAATAAGTGGGATAGTGATATTCTTTTTAACTGGGCTGAGATATAGATGCGGACCTTTAAATATCCTATTTGTCACTGTTGGCTGAAGGACAAGATCAATGTCCCTCAAGTTTGTATTGAGTTTAATTGGAGGCATGTTATGCTTCACTCTGTCAATATGGAGTGTTCAAAATGAGTTTACCACGGTATAGAGAACAGTTAGCTCAGGTTTTTTTCCAGCCCTAGGGAAATTATTGTGAAATTGGTTTATTCCTTTTGTTGCTGATGCATAAGACAATATTTTCATGAGCAGCATTTTCATTTGTGACAGTAGCTGGCCTATAAATCACTTTGGTATAAAACTATTGTTTGGAATCTGAAAATCGCGTGTATCTTATGTAACCGTGCTCCTGCCACCCAGTCAGGAGTGTATGCACAGGCAGGCTGAGGGCTGCTTAGACTGGTTTATGTACGCATGAAAGGAAACAGTAACTTTTTTTTCTTGTTCCCAGGTGTCCATGTGTTGGTTTTGTTATGTATCTGGTTTCTTGCTTTCATGCTACCGCAGGCATTGGTGTCCTTGCAGAATATTTGTGAAGGGCTGCATGTTTGTACATGTTTCCCGTTTCTCTATGCCGTGCCTTATCCTACTAGGGCCCTGTCGTGGTTTAACCCCAGCCAGCAACCAAGCACCGCTCAGCT
>NW_009625886.1:131215-141536 GCF_000690535.1 Cariama cristata | reverse complement strand
CCCACCCCCCCCGCCCCCACCCCCCAGTGGGATGGGGGAGACAACTGGAAGGGTGAAGGTGAGAAAACTCGTGGGTTGGGATAAAGACAGTTTAATAGGTAAAGCAAAAGCCATGCATGCAAGCAAAGCAAACCAAGGAGTTCATTCCCCGCTTCCCATGGGCAGGCAGGTGTTCAGCCATCTGCAGGAAAGCAGGGCGCCATCACACCTAATGGTTACTGGGGAAGGCAAACGCCATCACTCCAGATGTCCCGTCTTCGTCCCCCAGCTTTATATGCGGAGCATGACATCATATGGTATGGGATATCCATTGGTCATTGGGATCAGCTGTCCTGGCTGTGTCCCCTCCCAACTCTTTGTACCCCCCCCCCAGCCTCCTCACTGGTGGGGTGGGGCAAGCAGCAGAAAAGGCCTTGATGCTGGGTAAGCCCGGCTCAGCGATAGCTAAAACATCCCTCTGTGATCAACACTGTTTCTGGCACAAATCCGAAACACACTAGCTACTATGGAAAAAATCAATTCTATCCCAGTTAAAGCCAGCACAGGCCCTTAGTGTTTTCGCCTCTGTTGGGCGTTCCTGTCCCTACTTGCTGTCCTTCTCCCTTGGCAGAGCTGATATACGCACTTAATTGTTTCAGAGTTATGCTCAGTCTGAATGGAAAATTTCCTTGGAGACTACAGTTCAGTCACTTACGCAGGCAGCCACTATGGGCCATTAGGTACTGACTTTGACTGAGCTGTCTTCCCTGCTCCCTTCTGTGTGTCAGGAGCATCACCGGTCCCCAAAGCTTCCATTTTCTCCTGGTTCCACCAGCAGTGATGTCTCCTGTGCTGCCTGCAAGTTGAGTGACTCCCAAGAGGATTTTGGTTTTCAACTTCCTCTTCTCCTTTCCTGACATAAAAAGTGTCGTGAATGAAACAACAATGCTTATGACAGTGAAGATTTGTGATGGCGTTTTAGACACGAGAAGCAGTGAGCTGCTTTGGTGTATTGCATTTTGGGATGTTACAATTGGCCACTAGACCCTTCTCTGCTGCATGATCAAGCAAACAGGATCATCTGTCACAGCAGTCCCAGCGGGGTTTTACCATGAAGGTGTGTGCTGTGCAAAGGCCTCTTGTATGTCACGGCTGGAGCCATGTATTGAGGGGAGCAATGGAAAGAGAAGGGGGAGGAATGTTTCTATTTGGTTTTTGAATGTGAGTGATAAAATTCATGGTTCTTGCTCTGATAAGATGTCGGAGGATTTGCAACTATCTTGTATTTCTCTAATTCCTAAGCAAAAATGAGGGTGAGACCTAGGTGGACTCGAGGAAGTTCTGTACTGACAATGTTAAGATTCTTCCCTCTCCCTCTAAGTTTTAGAGCTGGATGCAAATATGACATGGAAGTTTACAGCCTGTTTAGATTTTCATACCTACTGATCTGTAAACCTTTTATGGTACTTTATCTCCGATTGTCTGTGTCTGAATACAGGCTTCATCACCAAAAGGCTTTGTAGAGTGAAGACTGAGCAGAGGGGAGGAAAACTCAAGCAGGCCTTTTGAAAGACTCTAGAAAGGTTTTTATAACTACAGAATCCCTAGAGAAAATATTTTTCAGGAGCTGACATCCCTTTGTTAATTAAGACTTTTCTTTCTTTTGGAGTTGACAAACAGAAGAAAGAAAAACTTTATTTTAATGCAGTTTAGGAGGCTGGGGGAGAAACCAGGCCGTTGTTCAAGCTGCCTTGCAACCAGAAGCTAAGTGAGAGCTGTAAGTGCGGACATGCCATGAGTGGGGGAGTTTTGTTCTCAGCACTGATTTCTTTCTCCTGACATTTGTGCTAAGTCATTATATACGTGCACTCTGTATCTGTGTTTAAATCATTTTTATGCCGTTGGTACCATGGTAGAGGGAAGAGCAAGTAGACTTCAGATCATGTTTTATTTAGCTGGTTCATTGCATTTTTCCCCATATGGCTTCTGTCTCACAGTGGGTTTTATTTCTGTTGTTCATCGGCAAGTGTGGCACCAGAGTTTGGAAACAGCACAGGCAACTAAGAGGGAAGGGCATTGGGCTGGCATTGAGCACTGGACATGCTGACTTTTTAAACTGGTGATGACAGGCAGTGAGGTGGTGTGAGTAGACACAGCAGAGAGGTGGTCTTCTGAAGCTTTAGTGAGAGTTCAGCTTCGCCCATTCAACTAGTCAGCAACAGCATTTTCAAACTAGAGAAGAGCTTATATAGAACACAGTTTACTTGCCCTTGAAGTAAGATTATGATTTCACAGACAGAGACAAATTCTCTGAAATAAGGCAGCGCTTTGGCTACTGAAGTGCTGCTTGTTCACTCCGGCTGTGCCAGAGCAAATCTGCTGCTGTAGTCAGAGAGGTTTTGAGAAGAAATACTGAGGGAAATCTGCAAAACCGTTGTAATTTGGTGGAACAAAGTGGCATAAATGTGGGTGTGTTTTTCTGCTGAGCATCATATAAGCTCATGGTAACAGACAGTTCTTGCTTTCAGATGCCTGCAATCAAAGATGGGAGGAAAATAGGCAGAGGAGGGTGAAATGCTGCTGCTACAGCTGTACAGCAGGACAAGGATCTGGGAACCCTTGTGCTTTATGATCCAGCACTCTCTCAACTAGGCAGGGCTCCATTTGCCTCTCTGTTCCCCTTCCTTTTCATTCCAAGCAAAGCTTTTGGCCCTCTTTTTCCTAACAAAACTATTTTCTTAATCCTAATATATACCTGAAAGGAAGAAAAACACTTTACAAGAAAAACTGGTAAAAGTGGAACTAAATATTTTTGGTTTTGTGAAGTAAACGTCTCTGTAATGAAGTAACTCTCTCAGAGGCATGCTCAGTCCTGCTTCTTGAGAAGAAGCTGCACTGAACACAGGATGGGATTCTAAAAAGTGCGGGATGTTGATCTAATTCTATGGTCACTGAAGTCAAAACTACTGATTTCAGTAACAGCAGGTTTATGTCCATGCTTGCTTTGTTTGAGGAAAACAGATAGAATTCCAGTCCCCCACAACTTGCCAGTTGGTTTCAAAGACCAAATGGAATGGGTGATGTATCACAGAGCTGTGATGGATCCATAGATTTTCTTCTCAGTTCTGAAAATTATTTTTAGTGTTTAGTAAAACAGATATTCCAATATTGCACTTTAAAAGCAATTCCATGAAAAAAAGGTATCACTTTTATTGTCTGAAAAGCTAACATTTTTGGAGACATCCGATTACTATTTTTCAGTTTCCTAAATATGGTAACTCCCAAAGTGGACTACTGAATGCTTTTTAAATGTGTATTGGGGAGAAACCTGTAATTTCATCAGTGTCCAATATAAAATCAGCCTAGTTCATACGGTAACAGAAAATTAAAAATCTTTAGTGACAATTAAAATGAATCAGTATGGTTTCATTCCACACAAACCTTTTTATGAGTAATCTGGAAAAAAACATAGCATTTACCATATGGTTTTATTTCAATGAAATGTTAGCTTATTCTAGGAGCAGTGAAAGTCATCAAGGCTTTTGAAAAATGTGGGTTTAGTGGAACTGGTTTTCATCTTTTTTTCAGATTGCACAAGGGTTGTTAGGATAAGGTCTTAGCAGGTCCCTCTGCCAGCTGGCCTTGCACTGATTTCTGCATCTGCATCTGATGCTGTGTGAGATCTTGCCCACATCATATCATATTCTGCTTTATTCATCCCTGCCTGTAGAAGGGAGGCAATATTGCTGTACAAGTCTCTTGAGATTGAGGGGACACTTTGCATAAATGCCAAGTGATGGTATCATTTCAGTCTGAGCTACAGAATTATTTGAGCTGTGTTCCTCTGTCACTCCATGCCCAAGGCTTTGAGCTAAAATCCTACTTAAAAGCTGAAACAAGGAACTCTGCCGTCTTACCACACCCAACCAAGGCCCAGGTATGCAGAAAATGTTGCCTTTCTATTTCTTTTCCATAGGAAATTCCTTGCAGTGGAGTACACTAACTGGGTTTTGCTCCCTTATAGTTTAGTTGGCTGATGATCTGATCTGGGTATGAGGGCTTGTTAGTCCTCAGGCAGTGGGAATTAGGATTTTAAAAATGCAAAAATAGAGGGTTTAAATGGAGTATCACATTGTGTTAGTTTTGTGTTATGCTGTAATCATTAAAGTCAGAAGCTAAGCTGGGAAAAAGATCACGTTGTAGATATTTAATTTTGTTACCTCTTCCTTTTACCACTAGTTTTATCTCGTTTTTGTTTCCTTGCTGCATCTGTCAACCTTGGAGAGCTTGCATGATTTCCTTGGCAATGCCACATACCTCTCATCTTAATTCCTATTACTGTCTGGCTCTGGGATCGTATGTAGGCATCTCTAATACACTGCGGAAGGTGGCCAGCAACAATCTTTCTTCTTTATACCTCTGCAGCTCTCATCCTGCAGAAGTACTCGCTTGTAAAGATAAAGGTACATTTATCCTCCTTAATGAGGCAGCAGGTCTGGAACTGCGAATCGGCGCTGAGTTATGTCAGCAGAACCACACAGTGACTAAAATGTTATTGCTGATAAACACCAAGTGGTACTGAAGGAGCATCTGTACTTTACCTAGCTCTAGCTTGCTCTGAAGAGCTGCTTATGTTCATTTGTAAATTATGTTAAGAAAAAAAAAACAAGGGAAATAGTGGTTTTGCTAGTACAGAGTGAACCAGAGTATTATGTGGGCTGGTAGCAAGGGGAGGAAGTCCTTCAAATTGGGGAGGAGAGAGTCACAATTTGCTTGGTTGGTTTTTAACCTCTGGCCCCAGAGAACATAGTCCCAGCTAAGCAAAAAGGGAGATTAGGAAGCAAGTGCTCTTCCCTGGGCAATGCACGGGGTCTGTGAGAGGGAGCAGTGACGTTGTAGTGCTGCCCCGGCCACTCAGGTGGTGGGAGCCTCATCCTGATCCATGGCTCCCATCTTGTGTTTGTGGTTATGTAAAGGAACCTTCGTACTTTGGGTGCCAGATTCTCTGGTTCAAATTTCAAATGTTGATAACTAAGCCAAACATCATGCAGAGGGTATTGAGTTTGGGTTTTTTCGGTTTGTGGTGGTCGTGGTTTTTTTCTTACTGTTTCTGATTAATCGCATGGAATAAGAGGCACTGTTCTTCTTTCCTCAATCTTTTTTTTTTAATTATTTTTCTTTTCTTCAGCACCTTTTGTCCTCATGAACACCTGCCCTGATTTCTAGCCATAGAGAGCCTTCCTGGAGAACAGCCAGGCTTGAACCTTTGAATACTAGGATATAGCTATCCTGGGTCAGATTAAAAGCCTGTCTTAACACAGTGTCTCCAATGCTGTTCATAAAGAGGGCTCTACAGGTAACTAAAACAAGGCAAGGGGGTGTGCTACTTCCCCTGAGTAAACTCTCCTAGTCAACTATTTCAGCTTAAGAGATTTCCTGAACTAGATGCAGTTTCTACTGTATTTAGTAATTCTCAATGGCTTTTTCTTTGAATTTGCCCAGTCTGGCCTAAGTATGGCTATCCTTTGGCAGTGCTTTCTATAGGTGCCTATGTTTCTGTATTGCTCACAGTGTGAAGGATTTACTTACTGTGGTTTGGTTTGCACTTGGCTCACAATCTCTTTGTCTGCTGCCCCAGCTCTTAGAATGGACAAGAGGGAGAACAGGTGATCCTCCTCTGTTCACTGACGGTCTGAACAAACGTAATGGGAGTTGGTGACCATTTTTTAATATGGATGATTTCATTTGTTTGAGCTAACAGAGAGAGTACAAGGAAGTTCTGTGTAAAAGCAATGTCAAGACTCAATATAAAATCATAGCAAACTTTGGCAGGAATAAGAAGATGAAAATGAAAAACTATGGAAGAGAAGACATTGGGGAGCAATGGTATGCTCATCCAGTTGTTGGAAATGCCCATTCCTGATTTAGGTAAACATTCCTGATTGAGGGAAAGAAAGCAGAAAGGTAGATTTGGCTGAAGTGAAAATGTGTATAGTTGAGGTAAATAAAAGACATCCTTTTTCCAGTCGGTGTTGGTTGCAATAGAAATGTAGGTTATTGTGAGTTACTACAGCTAGTGGAACTGAGTGCCAGCTGTTCCCCTACAAAACCTTTGTTAAGAATTAAGATTTTTGCCATGCAATGGGATGAAAGAATAAGGTTATATTGTATTGAATAAATATCATTGTAACAGGAACCTCAATATGACAAAAAGGTGCAAAATAAAGATATTTTGAAGATTACTCATTTTCTTGTCCTCTTTCTTTTCATCCTTAAGCAATTTTTTCCCTGATGATTATCTGGTCTTGAAATTTGCTCCAGGCTTAGCACAGCTAAGAATTAATGGGCTCAATAGGAATCAAGTTCCTAAAACTGCTTAGCTAAAGTCAGAAGACCTGAGGATCTGAAGAGATCTGAAGGCAAAGTCAGGCCTTTGTGTGCCCGAGCCACCTGTGTTCAGTCTGTGGTGACAGTCTTGGGTGGGCAGCTTCCGTGAGCCTTGCAGGTGGAGTTGTGTTCCATCCATAGGGTGCTAAGGATTTGGTTTTATTCTCTGCTTGTTGTATCAACTCATCTGCATGCGTCATGCTGCTACTAAACCAACACATAGCAAAAAAGCAGCACTTGAGTAGAATTAATTTGTTAACCTTTGCTTACTCGAGTGAAGGTTGGGTCTGATTTGTTTGGGGTGCTCTTAGCTCCTATCATAAAGTTAACTGGAATTGCCTCTTTTTGAACTAATTTATTCCCTTTTTTTTTTCTTTTTTCATGTGTCCTTGATGTCTTCTGACCTGAACCTGCTTCACCATTTGATGCGGTTTAGGTAAGTGTATGTGCTCTAAAGGAGTGTTGTTTTGTTGTGGGATTTTTTTTTTTTATTCCCTTCCGCTCCCCTTTTGTACATCACACAGCATTTTCTGACTGTTTCTCCCACGGTTTGGAAGCAGTTTCTGCAGTCTGTCACATTATTGTTCCATGGGCTGAGCTGCAATGCCACACCCTCCAGGTCCCTTCAGCTCCAGGTTTGGAAAGAAAGATGACCTCATAGGTTCCTCATGACGATGCTGTCATTGGACCTCCAGCCTTAGTGAGGGTAGCGGCTCCCTGCTGGAGCAAGGAAAGCACCTCTAGGTAAAACATTCGGAGTATTACAGAAGTGATACCACATAGGGTTAGCCCACGTACCGCTGACGAGAAAAGCTTTATGATGTTACCTAAGTGATTGCTGTGTAAAAGCCACCTTCTCTTACCTAGAATTCCAGTTTTGTCATTTGTTTTCCCTTTTCTTTTTTGTGCCTGCAAATCACAGATGCAGGTTGTTTAGTATGGGACCGTCACATGTATTCAGAGTCTACACCACTTGGAAGCTAAATAGGAGCTGGAGATTTTTTTTAATTCTCAAAAAAACTTAAGTCTAAATAGTGATTCATGAAACCTCCCTTGAAATCTTTCCCTTTTAGGAAAAGTATTCTTATACTTGTGAAGAGATAAATCCATATCACCATAAATGCAGACAGAAATCATTTTCCTATTGAGTGGTAGGGCTACCATCTGATAATGACTCTAAAAAATTATTATACGTAGCCATTATTTTTTTAAATTCAAAATGAAGTGCTTTTTTAAATGTTTTAAACATATCCAGACATAGAGAACATGCTGGCATCTATTGAGAATGTTAATATAGCCATGTGACTGAGACAAGTGAAGCACTTGCTATGGTTGGGGAACTGACTTAGGTACTTGTAATCTGCTGGTGATAGCAACTTTAATTGTGATCAGTGTATGACTTTTTTTCCTACAAAAAAATTCCATTAAATACAGAGTGTTGAGGTACTGCCATACTAGGGCAGCATTCCACTCTTACATGATGTAATAGAGTAGTTATTGACTTCACTGAACCACAGTGGATTTCCACTAAAAGAAATGAGGCATAATTTGAATTGCAGAATAAGGATGCATGAACTGTCTTTCCTTCATGAGTATTTATGTGTGAGAAATATCACTTTACATGCAGTTATGGAAAGCCTGCATGCATAATGTGGGATCCCATATGCTTGACAAAAGAGAAAGTATAGAGGACAGCCTACTTGTTAGATTTCCTATGTAGGAAACGAATGCCTTGTGGATTTAACATTGAGATCTTCTGTGCACAGCAAAGCTAGCTTGTTATCCTACTAACTTCTGTGAGGCTGCGAGGTGAGAAAAAAAGAAGTGAAAAGGAAAATACTGTCCTTATGGGCAAACCAGAACAGCCCAATTTAGAATTCACGTTCTAGAAATCCCAGCCCATCAGCAGAGTGGCTGCTCACGGAAACAGATGGCGAGGCTGCCCCGGAGCCTGCAAGGCGCTTCACGCACCGGCTGACATCTCCCCACGCGCCATGTGTCTGTGTGCCAGCATGGGTACAGGGCTGAGGCAGCCGGCGGGGAGAGGAGAGGAGGGGAGCTCAGCTCCGGAGGCAGATGTGCAGGTGCCCATGCCCTCTTGGAAGGGGCGAATGGGGTACTCTGCCTCTCTGTACAGCTTCAACTGGGAAACCAAACATGAGCTGGCTACTAGCTGCCTGCAGAGAAACAAATGACTCTCTCGGCAGTTCTGTGAGCATTGCTATGCTTCTTTTCAGAGAGAGGTGTTCCAACTAAAGAAGAGTTTTCTGCAGAAGGTGTAGCACTAACCACATCTGTCTCGCTGTGCTCAGGGGAACAGCATAAGCAGAATGGCTTTGTCTTCACCACAGAACGTTTGCCAGTTAGGCCCCAACACATCACACTGACGCATGGAAAAATGTATTGCTAACCACATGCGTTTGCGCAGTACTTGTGCAGGGACTGTACTTGCTTCAGCAAAGGTAAATGCTATGTCACTTGCCATCGTGTCATTTTTCTACACAAGCAATAGCAGCAGATTCTCCTTACTTGTCTCAACTGTCCAACTCCCACAGTCCCACGTTCCCCAGCTACAGCCAAGGTGACATAGCTTGTTGAATTTCTCTCCCCACGTGTTCTTGCAGTATTAAACGAACAATATTGCGTTACCTGGACTTTCTCAACAGCTCCAACTTATTACCCGTTGTTGTGTGCTCTTTTAGAAAGCCCCTTTGGAGCCCAACTCTTGGAAGCTCCCTTGCAGGAAAGAATTTCAGGTGACTGTGCGTTGGCTACTTGTGAGCATATAGAGAGAAGGGGAGATTCGGCACAGCCGTCTTCTGTAATGTGAAACACCCTGTTCTGTGGCAGCCGGTTTGAACATCCATGGTGTATCAACAGCTATAGAAGTCACTGCCAGGGAGAAAGGAAAAAGATCTGTAGCTCCTGTTAACAGGATGGTTAGGAAGAGCAGAAGCTACTTGAGGTTATTAGAGAAAACATAATTCCCTTTTAAAAGAACTGAACCATCCTGTTGTTGCCTGTCCCACATGTGGACAGGCAGTTCTGAGGAGCTGAGCACCAGTCTGGCAAGGGACCAGGATAAAGAGGTCATCGGCCGTGCTGTCCAGTGTCAGAGCAGTTGTGCCTAAAGCTGTCCTGGGGTCTCAGAACCCTGCTCAGGGGCTATGTGTTGCAGAGACAACGAGGAGCACGTTTGGACAGGAGACAGCTCTGAGGGGGACTATGCATCATTTATGCTGTAGTAATGCTGAAAAGACTTGATTATTTTAGCTCCTGTGTTGTGCTGGATTCAAAACAAACCATGTAATTAATGACTACCTCAGCTTAAACTTGTCATCTCATTGAAGGATGAGACAAACAGGCAGGGGCTGGGATGAAGGAGGAGAACTAACATGCAGACCATCCACAGACAACAGCAGCAACTGCTTTCAGCTCAATCATTGCAGCTTTTGCTGGTGGTGTGAGGGGCTGGTGTTGCATGTTTTATTACTTGGGAAACATGACCTGAGAATTAATGGTCTTAAATTTCAGCCAGGGAGCTTGTGCTGATACCAGAAAAAATGGTGAGCTTAGGCAAACACTGGAGCAGGTTACTTGAGGGGATATGGGGGGAATTTGCTCAGAGTTTAAAAGCTGACTGGGCAAATGTTCTATCAAAAAAGCTTTAGGTAGAGTTGAATCTGTCTTGTTAGCAGGGTCTCTTCAGGGTCTTCAAGCACTCTTTATGCTTTCCTCCTGTTGTCTTTGCTAAGTCTTTTTCCCCAACTGCTTCTGCTTGGGGAAAAAGACAAAACATAGTCCTGAGAGAGGAAACAACCTCTCTACATGGTCTGATCTCTCCAGCTTTGAAGTCAAAGCAGAATCCTCTGCTAGCTTGGTCAGTTCTGGTGAACTTGATTGGTTGTGACCTGAATCCATTTATTTATGTATGTAGTTAGTTAGTTAGTTATTT
>NW_009625886.1:122813-131184 GCF_000690535.1 Cariama cristata | reverse complement strand
GGTGGGGGGGGGGGGTGTTGGGGGTGGGGGTGAGGTGTCAAACATTTTCTTAGCATAAAACACATTTCCAGGTGCTCCAAGACTCCAGATCACCTGACAGCATAGAAGCAGGATTATGTTATTAGTGCGCTACCTCTTCTTTAAAACCCTCTGTCACCATGCATTGAATTTCCCCACTGCCTGATTCCTTCTGTGAATTACGATGACACTTCACCAAGTTGATAAATGGAGCAAAGAAAACCAAGATTTCAGGACATGTATTTTGCATCAAGTGCCACATACTTATTGTGATAGACATTTTACTTTGCAGTTAGGCGGTATGCTTATGTAGTCTAATCTGGAGCAATTTTTGCTCTATTAATAACCTATTAGTAGCCCACAGCATGTTCTCTATACATCACCACTTCACAAATTATTGAACTTCCTCTCACAAGTTCATATGAACTGGAAGAAATTATATCAAAAAGGGTGAGAAAGATTGCTTTTTTTAGAAAAGGTGAAATCTGACCTCAGGATCACAGACAATGACTCTTGAAAAATACAGGTGCTGAATACGGCCCGTTTCAGACCTTGGTACTTTCCGTCTCCCTATGCAGTCATGCAAAGTGTACACACTCGTGTTTGGTTCACTTGACTAGTGCCAGCAGCAGTCATGTAAATCACAGCCGCAGGTAGCATTGCTTGTCATTCCAGCTGCACTGTAAATCTCATGGCCCTTTGAGCCCACATGCTATTAAATACCTTGCCCTGGCTTTTATAAATGGTGTGCAGAAAAGAGGCAGAGATTATGATACCTCTGCTGCTGATTGCACTGTCATTGTGGGTCATTAATCTTGGCCTGGCTTTGAGCTTTCCAAATGAGCACTCTGCCATCGCTCTGCACCTGCCACAGCTGTGGCTGCATCGCTGCATCTGCAGGATCCAGGCCTGGCTATGTGAGCCCTGGGAGCAGGGGGAATGCCAGGCTCCTGGCAATCATGGCAAAAACAGAGCCTCTGAATGTGTCTGTCCACCTGTGGACATTTAGCTGCCTGCTGATTGTCCAAAGTAACCAATTTCCACAGAGTGACTTACCATGATGAGCTGTTGTGTTTTTGGGCCGGGGCAATCAGTGCTGGTTTTTATACTATGAGAGAGACTCTTACACTGTCAATCTGGGACTTGCATGTTGCATCTAGGCCATGTCTGGTCCAGATACACAGGAAAATCTCCTTGGCTTGAAGTTGGGTGGGTGTATCAGCTCTTCCTGAGCTGCTGTCGGGCAGCAGCTTGGTCTTAGCAGCCAGCACCTATGGGCCAGGTGGCCCCTGGGACTGAGCTGCTGACGGACTCCATGGAGTGGATTATTCCATAGTTTGGGGGGCAGCCAAGGGCATCTTGTCAACCTGACCCAGATTCCATTAGCTGATGACATTGCTCGCTGTCTGTCTCTAGACTGTTCGTTGGGCTCTCTGGCCATTGAGAGTTTTGGCAATGACACCTCATGGGTTTCTGCAGAACATGTTATCTGATCATTGAAGGAGTGCGGGCTTTCACTCCAGTCTTCATTTTGAGAAGGTCACAGAGGGAAGTTACTGTGATTCCCAGAACAGCATTTCAACCTGGACACTTTGTGAGGCCTTGACGGCCTCGCTGGCTCTCCCGCAGGCATGCCTGTGCTGGGAGGTGTGGAAAGCTGCTCACGGGGTGGTCTTGCTATGGTGGCTGGGCTGAGTATTTGCATGTGAAACAAGTAGGGCAGGGCTGGTGAAAATGCATACCCAAAGCCCAGTAGAATTGGCTATGGGTACAAAGAGTTGATCATAGGAAGATGGTTTGTCGGAACAGATTCAGCTGAAAATTTGAGCCAATATCCTTTTTCGGTAGTTCTTTCTGCATTTCAGGATTTCTGCTTTCTCTTAGTTCTCCTGTACATTTTACTTTTTCATAGCTTTTTTTCCTGTTTTTAGAGAAACAACTCATTTATTTTGAAGAGTTGAAATAGTATTTGTTCAGTTTGTGCTACTTTTAGCACCAGATTTGTCCTTCCTACACTGCCGCATGATCTTTTTTCCTGTAGAGAGACTGCCTGAGTGTTTGAGCCAGGTCGAAATGCAAAATCAATAAAAACTCGTTGCCATACATGTCATTGTATTAGAGCTCAGCAAGTGAGACTCTGGTGGGAAGGAGCTTGCTTCTAGCCCGTTGTCAGACAGCCACTGTGCTCCTTGGGTTTGGGGCCAGAACCCCCCAGCACAAAGGAAAAGTGCTGTTCTGCTGGTGCTAAGCAGCAATGGAATTAGCATTGCTTTAGAATCTAGGCGGTTTACCATCAAGTCACAATACTAATCTTTCTCCTTTCCTTCTGAAAATCAAACAGACCAGACCAGATTTGGCAATCTTTTCTGTGGGCATTTTACTCATTGACTATGAGACAGGATTTCTAAACAGATCATTCATTAATTGTTATTATTAATGCATGTGTGTGATGCCTCTTGACAGTTCATCAGTACTGAGTGCTTGGGATTTGTTTTGTTTTGTTTTCTCCTTTAGCCTTCCAGTTTCTTTCAGAAAAGGAATGTAAGAGAGAGACTTGCTCGTGTTTGGATTTTTTTTCCATTCCTTAATTCTGCGTACTTTATTTTTGAGTCATCTATCTCTCCTAAGAGATGAATTTTGAAGGTTGTGAACTTTGCAGCTTACTGGGAAATCCTCTTCTGTAGCCAGCAGAGTCAGGATTTATTATCTTTCCTGCAGTTCTTTCTGGAAGGAGAAAATAAATACATTTGCTGGGGAAACTGGTTCTGGGCAATGAGAATAGGAAACTTAAAAATTAAAACAGACTTAGAAGGCACTGTAGCATCAAGGCTGTATTTTTTAGATGAAATAGTTTCTGTCTTTTGTTTCATTTCTAATTCCCCAAATGCAAATGGGAGTTTTTATGTATTCAAGGAGACCTTTGCATTTGGAGTCTGGGTTTTGATGTTTGGGGCATTCTTCCCAAGAAATAGGCCAGAAACACCAGCTTCAAACTCATCCGCTGCCTGAGGCATTCCCCATGACCAGCATTTCAGATACCCGCTGCCCCAGCTTGAGATCTGTGGGGATAGCATGTTGCCTAGAAAATGGTACATAAAGAATGAACGTTGATTACACAACAGAAGTTGAATAAATAGGATAGGGGGAGGTGGGGTTTTATGCCACCATCTGCTTCTGTGATCTGGAGCCTCAATGTAAAATCATGGCTCACGCTCTATACTATAGGTTAACAAAAGCCTTTAAATGGGGTAACTAATGGGTCAAACGTATCTTCGCTTGTAAGGTTAAGACCCACAAGTCATCGTTTGTAAGAAAGTAGGGGGTGGATTGGTCACTGGAGAGGAAAGACATTAAATTAAATGTGGCGAAGCAGCCACATGGGACCCCTTAATAGTTTCTGAGTATTATTTTTTTCTTAATGAAATGCAGCTTAATGCAATCGCACCCTCCTGGCCTGCCAAACATCGGCCTGTTGAAGGTTGTCATGTCACTGCTGCCTTTGAAATGGTTCTGTGCACCCTCTGCTCTCTGCTGCTTTCTTGTCACTTACAGCCCCTGGTTTTTGACGTAAACAAGGGAGTATGTCAGTGGGAAGCTGGGACTGTCAGGCCTTTCGGTTTGCTTCTCACCTCGTTGCTTTCTTACAACAAAAAATAAGATGTATTTAAAGTGGGGGTTGTACAAAGACCCAGTGGTGCGTTAAAAACAGGTAGCAAAAGTTGGGGGAAAAACATCTGTGGAATATGAAATATGAATGGAGAGCTGAGCTTCTAGAGGTCATGCTCGAATAGGCAGCATTGTATGAGGTGGATCCAAGCGAGCCTCAGCCCTGAGTTCGTCTGCTGGTCAGAACTCAGAGAAAGCATTGCTTTTTTGGGAGTAGTGAGTAAAAGTGGGTCAAATGCAGGCCGCCTGATTCATTTTTAAGAGCCGTTTTAGGAAGGCTGGAAGAACTTGGATCTTAAACACGTCTTTTTAACAAGACTGAAGGCCACAAACCATCCTAATAATTTTTACGAGAGTGTGTTTAAACACAGCCAAAGCAACACTGCTGCTGACCATTAACAGTAGCACCTCATGAATGAAATGCTGTGCTTTCTCCTCTAATAGCTCAGTCCCGGTTTCCAGTAGGAAGGGGGGTTTAGTAGTGCATTTCTTTAACCTCTCCCAGAAGAGTTTGTCCTTCACCCTCCTAGCTTTCCGTGCAGGAACTGTCATTTGTCCTGCTGTGTCTTTGGCGGGGAAGGAGTGATCCTCTCTCCCCTCCTCCTCTCCAGACCCAGAGATAAATTGGACCAGAGGCTCCTGCACGCAGCTCATCCCAGAACCTGCCCACCGTTTGGGGCACACTGATGTGTTAGTTTTAATGCTTCCAAGTCTCGCAGGCACTCAACTGACTGCAAAATATTTTCCTGCAAGTTGGCTCTTTCTGGAGGCAGCCTTCAGCACCTGTTAACTGTACTTGGTGACTGTTCCTCCTGTTGCCTCGGCCAATTGCTGGAAGATCCAAATACGTACATCTTCTTGTCTTTTCTTCCTTCACACCAATGAAGTACATATGCTTCTGGAGTCGCACCGCTATTTCTCATCTCAAAGGCAGTGTTAGATGGAGCCGTTGCTCTGCTTCGTGAGTCTGCACGTAGCTGGCAGAGGAATTACTGGGTTCTTTGGGCAGGAGCAGTCTGCTGCGTGCATCACATAGCGAGCACCCTGTTTAATAACTGAACAGGCAAGGAGTGGGGGAGAGGAGGTATTATCACCATGGTTTGCCTCTTGTGACTGAGGCACAGAATTTAAATGGCTTGTCAAACGTCTACAGCATTGAGGTGGCTGGGTTTTTTCCTTTCTCTATATTCAGTCTTTTCCTTCACTAAATGATTATTGTTTTGAGGTAAAATGCTTTTAGTTCTGGCTGACAAGTTTTCAGGAATGAAAAGCTCTTTGCTTCCTCTTAGAAGTATTTTGGGAGGAAACGGTATCTAATAGTGTTACTGAGGTAGGAGCTGGGCTGAGTAGGAACATTAAGAAAGCTGGTTGGAATTGAGAAGCGACAGGAGAGGAGTAGAGGTAACAAGATAGTCTGAAAGATTTCTCATTATCATCTAAACATGTGTAGAAGAAGGTCAAGAAAAATCTGTTGCTTCAAACTAAATGTGTATAGAAGTGAATGTAACTAGTGTGTCCCACTACATCAGTATCCATAGTGTCCCTCATGCTATTGTTTTCCTGATTTACTTTGATGTTATATTAATTGTGCGTATGCAAAGTGAATTTATTTACCTAGGTGAGTCCCTTACAATAAGTTAATGCTTATTAACGCTGACAGCGGTAGTCCAACAAAGTCTGATGAGTCCTCTTAACAACAAAAGTAGAGAGCACTTACAAACCTATGGAAATGGATTGTGAGATTTAAAATGACTCTCCTACCCTGCTGTGTGGTTCAGCTATGGCCTAGCTTTTAATTCTTGAGAGAACTGCTCAAAGTCTTCCCTTCCTTAAGGGCTGTGCTAATCAACATAATCTGCTTTATGCAACAGGACTGGTAGTCTAATTGATGTGTCCATATAAAAGAAAACTGTGATAGTGGAACAGAATTTCATACCCTAGTTGGCATCTCGACAAAGAGGCATGAGACTGACTGGGCGTGAAATCAGAATTACCTTTATACCCTGTGATGGTGGTTCTCTCGGGGCACGGCCGTGCAACGGCGGGGCATGCTCGCCATTGCGAACTTACTGCTTCTGGAGGCAGAAAAACTGTCAAAGGTGGCACAGTTTCAACAGTAAAAATTGTCTGTGGAGACACAGAGAATGCTGTAGTCCAGCAGAATTCCTTGGAATACTTATCACAAAGTTAAATGCCACTTGTTGAAAGGACTTGGCATCTACTGCGGTGAAAAAATGTGCGTAAGTAACTGAGCAGTTCCACAGTCTGGTGCATGTATGTGGCAAACCAGTTTTCATAGGGAGTAGAATCATGGTGCTGAGTGCCTGCACCTGGGAACCCAACAAAGAGGAGGAGAATTGGTTCAGAGCTTTTTGTACAGGTGGTTCCCAAGGGGCAGTTCCCTCTTGTGCTGCTGGTAATATGGCTTTTGTCTCTTCTCCCGCCTGTGAGAGTCCTTGGAACAGCTGCAGAACGTGGATTTTCATATCCCACCAGCAGACTGAGCTGTGTCCCAGGAAGACCCATCTCCATATTTCTCCTCAGGGGAAGCTGATGCCTTGATTGCATGTGCTGTCCCACCAAGGGCTGGCTCTTGCTAGGGACAGTTCATAGTGAATGGATGTCTCTAGAGAGGCCTTTAAAGCTAGGGACCCTCTGTTTGGTCCTGTTTTGATACCATAAAGGTGAAAGGCCAGGGAATTCATCCGTTTAAGGATTCCCTTAGGAAAGCGATTATGTCATGTAATTAAATAACTGTCCCCACAAGGTTTGCAGGGATAGCAAGCAGTGCTCAAAGCAGACGCCTCACTAAAAATTATATGCAGCTATGCTGCACTCATACTGTAACCTGCCTAAGGCGGGTGAACAAGTCCTTGAGGTTATGGTGAGGCAATGATACTGTAATTCTGGCCTCTTCTTTCTTAGTATAGGTGGAACTCGTAGGCCCAAGGGCGGTCGTAACTGGGTAGGTGTGCAAACACCATCGTAAACCTTTGAGCTTGTTTTAAAGCTAATCCATTTGTGCTTAATTTACAAACAGCTGGTTGATTTAAAGGGATTTTCATACTGGAGTAAACAAAGAAGAACATTTACACAGGGAGTAAACTATCCTGCTGTAAATTCTCTTTGCAGTTGTTGTAGCTATTTGTTTGTATTAGATCTTAACTTCCTCAGTGCAAAGCTAATCCTTCTTGATCCTATAGTGAAGTCATGATCCTGTGTTTGATGTCACCATCTGTTGCCATAGAAGCAACTGTGATGTTGCAAATTAATCTTTATGACTTCATGGCAAGAAAAAAGCCCATCTTCAGCTGCTTGCAAAAGTAGTTAGGAATATTTCCATGAAGTATATGAAAAATATGCCAGTTTAGATTTTGTCTAAATACAGTTCTTGGAAAGTTTATGAACAGGGAGAGGTTGGAATAATGTACTGCATGAAAGGGGAAAACAGAATCCCAAGGCTTGTATCAAATTTGACCTTTAAAAAAAAGAAAAAAATCCCCTGGCAAGTAACTTGTACTTGGCAGGAGCCCTGTCTGTTAAAAGGTTAGTGTGGTTACAAACAGGATCGAAATAGAAACAGTTTAAATCTCAAGCACTGTACAGATATCTTCTCTACTGACTACAGAGAAAAGCTCTCATGATCGCACCTGGCAATGTGCAACAGCTGTTGATAATGACATTTTAAGTCATTGTCACATAAATATCCAGTCAAAGATTACAAAAGCTTGAACTAGAATATGGTGTTGGGTTTTTTTCCCGAAGCATTTAAATCGCTTAGGAAATCAAGCCTTGATCACACTTCTAGGTGTCTGACCCACTTTGAGAAAAATCTTCCTTTTCATAAATTAGAAGAATGGTTTTTGCCTACATGGCAGGGGAAGGAAAGGCGTAAGTAAGTTCCGTGGTGCAGGAGGCGAGCGACGGTGACAGAGATGCCTCTGCACGAGGGAGCAGACGAAGGGCTCCGCGCTCCTGGTAGGCCTCGCTCAGCTCTGCAGCCAGCGGGAAGAGGCTGCGGGGAACGTGAGGTAAAATGCGGGGGAAGTTTTTGTCTCCCTTTTTACTGTACAGAAGAGAAGGGAATAGAAAGTATTTTTCTTTTTTTCTCTGCTAGCAGGGAAAAGAGCTGCCAAGTCTTAGATTAGGAATTTCTTTCTTTCTTTCTTTTTAATTAGCCTTTTCTCTTTCCTGCCATCGGTCACTTCCTTAAGATTTCCTAGCTATTTCCCTCTTAAAAATGGATATTGAGTTTCTATATCTTCTAATTCTGTATCTTTGAGTGACAGAGACTAAATCATCGTACCAGAGCAGTCTGGAGTACTATATTGATGTCAAAAATAACTTGACAGACTATTGATGGTGCCCTGCAATCTCATGGGGAAGGTGAAAGTTTCCCAGGGCAGTTCAAGGAGTGCTTGGTGCCTACACGCACCCGTTAGAGAAGCACAGTCTCGTTTCTGCACAGCTGTCCTTATCCAGGTGTACTGTACGTGTCAAGTACTCCGTGTGCTCAGCTTCACCCGCTTGCCCTTGTCTGTATTTGTGGATGGTGACTAAAAGGTATAGTTTCTGGACATTGTTAAAAAGAGGAGGCAGTTTGTAGTGCTTACAGTGAGGATGCAGAATCTACTATGTGGGGTTTGTTTGCCTTCCTCTTGAAGTCTGAGCATCTTGAGGAAAAACA
>NW_009625886.1:81786-122781 GCF_000690535.1 Cariama cristata | reverse complement strand
CCTGCTGATGTATTTGTGGTTAAATTATTTAGATCACTGAGTTCACTTCTCTGAGAAGCACATGGCTCTGATAAGTGAGTTATAGGATTACTTGAGCCATTTCTTTAAGGGAAGGCACTAATTCTGGATTCTCTTGCCATGTCTCTCCCCACGTCTGAATCTCTCTGAGGGAAATGAAAGTAAAAAATAACATCCAGGGACCCCCGGCAGAATTAAGTTCACTTTAAACATGACACATGCTCTATATCCCTGGGGCAGGCACTTAATTTTGTAGTGTTTCAGACTTTTATGACATGATGATTGATTTTTGTAGAGGTGGAGATGCCTTAGTCATTAGTTAAAAAGCCTGATAAAGCTGCACAAAGATATTAAGTTGTTATCAATCATCAATGTCTTTTTGTTCTCCCCCAATCTTTACCCCACATTTCAAAGGGAAGGAGAGAGACAGGCAGGAGGCTGTCTCGCTTTCAGTCTGTCAGGGTTTTATTAGATCCTGGCCCTCTTGTCAGGCCCACTGCGAAACCCAGGTTCGCACCAGATGATTAATGGGGAGCAGCATGCTCTGGCTGACGGGCTCACGCCAGGCGCCCGCTCTCCAGCCGGCAGCCTGAGCTGCACAGCCCGGCCAGCCCGGCCTCCGCTTGAGCTTAAACCCCGGCCTTGCCCGCGCTCCCTGCCCTCCTCCCTCTCTGCAGTCACCTTTGCAGATGGGCAGTAGCCTGCAATTGAAAACTGTGGAAGAGTTTCAGGCTGTTGGTTTCCTCTTCTCCCTTTTTCTGTTCCCCTCCCTCTGGTAGGGTTTAGTTGGCTCTTGGAAATCTCTTCAGCTTATGAATGACAGCTTAAGTCCTCCTGTGAATTGAGAAGCTGCCCAATGCGCACACAATTGATTTTTGCCTTGATTGCATGGGGTTCTCCCAGGTTTTTTTAATTTTGTATTTTCTCTGAATCACAGAGGTATTTTTCCTGATTTCTACTGCTCAATTTCCTTTGTCATTTCTACCATCAGTGTCCTTAGCGGTTGGCTTTTTCATTCTGAATTTCCTTTTTATCATTGCCATTCGCACTTAAAGACTATGGGAAATCCTCTCAGTACAAGCTTCTTATTCGATTGTGGTTGGGAGTATTGTTCAGGTTATTGTAGAAATAATAAAAGTATGTTTTGCAGGTAGGATTTTCCAGCCAGAATAAGCATGTATCCTTACGATACGACTAAGGAAGGGATACTGCAAGATATGGGTAGATAATAACTTATGGAAGGTGATCATCAGGTCACATAGTTGAGAACAGTAAAACTGTGCTTTGTCTCTCCTACACTTATTTAAAAAAAAATAAAAATTCCTGATTTTTCAGCCAGCCAACCAAAGCTGCTAAGTACTTCACACAACTTACTGTAGCGATACTATTGTAATGGACTTATTTGGGGGTGGAGGGGGAAATATGCATATTTTTGTTTTTCTCTGGGCATATGTTTTGATTTTACTTTTTGTGATGTAAGAGCATTTTTCTCATTCTGAAGCTAAGACTCTTTCTGTATCCAAGTGCAACAGAACAGATCTGTAAATGTGTTGAGAGGATCTGTCGTACTTAGGTTTTTCCTTCTAGAGACCTTTCACTAGAGGAACTCCACTGAAGGGTTCTTGAGTAGTCCACACATAACATATTAAAAGCCAAATTAAATCTGTTTTGACTAAGTTCTGTCTTTTTGGTTTTTTTTTCTCTCCCCAAGAATGACATATCATGTCAGACCGAAAATGTCCACCTAGCCTGCTGCATCCATCAGCAACTAGACTGAAAGCCTGGAAAATAGCACCAAAACAGGGCAAGAATATAATTATAATTATCTTAGTGGCATTCCAACCTCAAAGATTTCCCTGAGTCAGAGGTGACATCTTCAGATATTACTTCCATTAATTTTTCAAATTGCTTTCTGCACCTGTACTCCTTTTAGCATTTCCAGTATTCTGTGAAGGTGTTTCACAGTCTAACTAGGCATTGTGTGAAGAACCACTTCCTCTGCTGCTTGTGAATTTGCCACCTGCAAGTTTCATTTGGTGCCCCCAGTTCCTTTTCTAGAAGGTACCGTGGACAGCTGATCTCCAGGCATCTTCTCTGTGTCACTGGACATTCAATAGCCCTTGTTCACGTGCCTACCTAGTCATCTCTGCTTCAGGCTGAAAGTATTTTCTATTTCAGTTGAACCCTTTTTCAGACGGTAAGAAAACACAATCTTATTCTGTATATAAATGCCTCACGGTTACTATTCCATGTTTGCTTTTCTATTCTTATTTCCTGTCACTCTCTTTGCTTTTTCGACAGTTAGGGAGAACTGAGCTGGTATTTTTATTCAGCAGTCTCATTAGCTCCCAAGGTTGGGTTCTGAAATGACCAATTTGTAGTCCATCACTGCATATGTAAAGTTAGGATTACATTCTCCTATGTGCATGATTTAACATTTTTCTACCTAAGTTTCATCTGCCCTTTTATTCCTCACACACTTAGTGAGGTCTTTCTGCAACTCTTTGAAATTCTCTGTCTTTTCTGTCTTGATACACTGGTACCTGCAAAATTTGTGTCATTAGTCACCTATTTTCATGTCATTGGGGAATATGTTGCCCAGGAGGGACCCCAGCACAGATCCTTGAGTTTTCTGTGTGCTATTAAGAAAAATGACTGTTCTTATCTTTTGTTCCCTGTGTTTAAAGCAGTTATCCTTCCTCCCCCGTACCCGCTGAAGCCTCTTTTTTAAGGCAGATTTTCTTCTGAATCTGCATCTCCCACTTTGAAAACACTGAGGTGCCCAATGACACAGGTGAGAGAAACTCTACAAATTCATAAAATGGTTTGGTTGGAAGGGGCCTTAAAGATCCTTCCACCAGACCACGTTGCTCAAAGCCGCATCCAACCTGGCCTTGAACACTTCCAGGGATGGGGCATCCACAGCTTCTCTGGGCAACCTGTGCCACTGCCTCACCACCCTCACCGGGAAGAATTTCTTCCTAATCTCATTTAAATCTTCCCTCTTTCAATTTCAGAATTAGTTGTCAGATCTGGTTTCCAGACAGGCAGGCAGATCAAGGATCAACTTTGTTGCTCAAATGCTATGCTAAAAAAGCTTTTCAAATAGGGAAACCTTTAGTTTATCAAGCATGAAAACAAGTTTGAAGAAGAGGTGGAAAATATATGTTTCTCCTGCTGGTGTTTTACAAGTTGCCTATACTTTATCTGCTGTTTATACATCACTTAAATCCATTTGCCATATAAGTATATTGGAGAATGCCAACTTCTTGTATCAAAATATACTACTAAATTTAAACTCCCTAAGATGGATAACATTCACTAAAGGTACAGTAGAATAGGAAATATTTATAGCTAAAAGTGTCAAGATTTTCTCAGACTTCTCAAGGAGTTTATGATCTTCTTGCTTTCACCAGCAGTATCCACATGCATACTGGCTGGCTGTGTAGAGCGCTTCAGAAGTAAGGCTGATCAGTGGCTTACTGCTAAAAAAGAATGCCACTGTTCATTGGGGGCTGAACTGTTTTCCAAGCCGTTTTACTCCTCCTGATTTCAGCAAACATGACATTAATTCACAGAGTAGTTTGGATAAATAGTTATTTAGAAATAGTTCATTTGAATTATTTTCTCTTTGGAATTGGTAGCGAGTGAGTGGTCTTACAAGTTATGTGATGTTGTTGCTCTGTTCTGATTGCATGATTTAAATTTCTAAAGGGAGGAAATGAACAACTGAGGATAATGAACATCAAGGTAATAATGGGGATTCTTATTCTTGCACAAAACCACCCTTTCAGCTCTGGAGAAAGCAGTCATTTCCCTAACATTTGTGGAAACAAAAAAATGGTTCAGTTGAACGTTCATGAATAATAGCAAGGCGTGAATATTATCTGTAACAGCTGTTTGGTGAGAACTAACATGCAAAGCAGTGTTTTGAAGGGTTCACCTCTTTGTTCAAGAGCATGAAGTTCTTGAAAAAATACAACCATTAAAGTCATAAGCTCCGATGTCCAACAACAAAGGCAAAAAAACTTGGAGAATGTTTGAGGGGTTTAATATTTACTTAATTTAAGCACTCTCTCCAATAACCCATGGGAGCATGCGCACCTGCGCACATGCACGGCTGATTTCAGTAGCATATAGACCTCTGCACAGATTCCTTTCTGTGAAGTTCTTAAAGCAAGGAGGAAGCTTTGTAAAATATTTGCAATTTCTAGCTGGTGGGATAGTTCTCAGAGAACAACTGCCAGCTGTTTGCACAAAAGACCAAAGACTGCATGCGTGCGAGGGAGAGCAGTAACTGACGTGGGTCGTAGCAGTGGTAAAACTTAAGGGTCAAGAAATATTTAAGCAGTCCTGGACAAGATTTAAGGGATGATACAAATCTGTGAATCATCAATGGGATTTTCATTAATGGATTCAGGTTTAGTTTCTCATTGTAGCAAGCCAGCACTATTTCAAAGGAGTCATGAGCGTAAGAAAGGGTGAACAAATGGGACTTAGAAGTGCCATTTTCACTTAAGAGCACCTTGAATATTGAAAGATGTGGGTGAGTAATCAGTTTGATTGCATGTCCGTTTCAATGACCATCTACTCCCTTGAAATACTGTTTCCTGGACGGCCGAAGTGAGAGCCCAGAGGATGCTGCAGTGGAACCTCTCAACAGCCTCCTCTTTATCAGAGAACATGGCAGAACATGCAGGCCCCCAGGGGGAGTGTTCTATTTGGGAGCAATCTCTGGCCTCACACAGCAAACCTGCTTTCTGGTAGCTATCAAGTGCGTAGATCAGGCTGGTATTGTAAAGCTGAGAGAAGCTGAGAACTTGCAAACTGCTTATTTTCTGTCTGACTGGGCAAAAGAGTTTACCTCTTACAACTGCCACCTTATTTTCAGAGTAAGACTGTAGTAATCTCTGTAGGGGTAACTTCTCTTGCTAGAAGATATATTCAAAAGATTGGTCAAAAGCAAATAATTGGGGAGTACAAAGGGAGGCTGATTTCTCCCCTCCACCCCGCCATTCATTACGTGGTGCAGTTCAAGCTTGTTACCTCCCCATGTAATCTGCTCATTTTCCCTTGTCAGGAGGCGCTCGCAGGGCTGTATTTACAGCAAGGGGATTAGGCTGGCAGCTCTCCAGTGATGCTGAAAACGGCCTCGGTGAGCCCCGTTTCAGCTGAGGTTGTCAGCGCTGATTGATTGTCATGGTTGACAGCATTTGAAATGCTTTAGATTGTGATTTCTCACTGGGCCTGATGTGGGGGAGGTATTTTTATTATTATTAATAGCAGAAATAGTATTATCTGGATACTTATACAGATAGAGATTATGGGCACAGACTGGCATGAGCGGTTGATGTCAAGCTCTGCGTCGGCAAGGAATAATCTCATCAAGACTTGCGTTGCAAAATGTAGCTAGTTGATGGTCGTTCCAGGATAAATGAAAATTTACCATAAATTTCCATAGATTTTACTATTTTTGTCATTGTTGATTAATAAGAAGAATACTGGAATTTGGGTTCTCCTGTGGGACAATCCACTGCTTTTTATAACTTTTAAAATTGTATGTTCTTAGTTTGATGGGGCAAAATTCGCATTCAGTTTCAAAGGTGAGTGTTTTAGGTTTTTGCAGGGCTACTTCTGCTGAACAAAGGACCTGCAGGCTAACAAATTGCAGAGTGACTGTTCTTGGAAGGTATAGCATGTACTTGCTTGTTTTCTGCCCATAAGCATGAATCTTTGTGTTTGTCCCTAATTTATTGACTTATTTGGGAAGAACCGCAAATCCAGGTAGGGATGACCTTTTTGCTGTTATCATTCGTGCTTGAGCATGGGATGGCACAAGATTTCTAAAACTGTTTTCGCTGCATTTGGTACCGTTACTCCTTAAGATTTGGTTAATTGCTGCATGGAAAAGTGGTGTCCTGGGTCTTAGGTTTTGTGTGCTGCCTGGAGATCAGTTTGGGAATGGAATTCCTTGTGAGTCTTTCTGTGAGTTTCCAGGCCCTGTACTTTGCCCTGCTCGCTGCATTACCTGGCGTGGCAAGAGAACGTGTTGGATACAAGCTGGATACAAGCCATGCTTTTCCCTACCTCATCCTCAGCACCTCAGCTTCTTTTAAGTGTCTGGCCAACAGCTGGCTGTGAGGAAGCTGCCAGCTTCCATCTCCTGCAAATGTAATCTGTGGGCACCAGGTGGTCACACTTCATGGAGCAGCGTACTGGCTTCTACCCACATGGAGTCGATTGTGTGCTGTCCTGGGTAAGTGCTGCATGGGGCAGCTGAGCTGGAGCTCCAGAAATATGTTAGTGGAACTGTGTATAGCTTGTCTTGCAGTTCTATCAAACATCACAACCCCAAGTTGTATGTAACATCAAAGATACAAGTCTTTGAGTGATGTCTGTAGGTTGGTGGTGTTTGCTCCCCCACAACCCCTCCAGGTGCCACAAGGGGCAAAGCACAGCCTGATCTGTTGCTTTGAATCTTGCTCATCACGGACCATATCTTCAGACATACAGATGCAGGTTTTTTATTTGCCTGGTTTTTGCTCAGTCTTCAGAGTAAGCAGGTATTTTTCACTTTCATGTCACTCTGGGGTGTCGCTTCATATGACACGTCTGTCCAGCTCCTTTTTCAGTTACTTGCTGATACTCTGCACTGTGAGCAGTCCCAGCTCAAGAGCATAGCCAGATGAGCATTTATAGACTGCAGAGGAGAAGCAGTAGCTGTCTGCTGAATCCTCTAAACCTGCACCTCGACTCAGGTTTTACCAATGCCTTGTTAAAAGAGCTACTTATCTCGGTATAATTTCTGTATAAGTCATGTAACTTCCAAAAAAAAAAATGAAAAATAAAAGGAAAAACCCATTGAATGCAGCACAAGAATAGCATTAAGGTTTATTTTTAACATATGAAACCTCTGTCAGTTTTGTGCTATGAAGGCAACATATCCTAATGCTTTGAAATTATCTTTGTTGCTGTTAAAGATAACAATGAAAAGCACACATGCAAAAAAAAAAATACCAAAGGATGTCTGTTAATAGTGTTGCTCTGAAAAACAGTCTGATCTTTGTGGGAAATACATTACTCTCGGAAACAGGAAATCACAGTGGCTAATGAGAGGAAGTTTCAGAGTTGGATCAGTCTGCTCATCTTTGTTTGAAGGGATCCCCCCTTAGCCAGAGAAAAAGGTCTTTTTAAGTTCAAGGCTGAAATATGCTGCTGTTCGTGCAATATTTTTTTCTTCCTACAGTATAAACATTAAGGAAAAATAATTCCGTATGAAAATTTTCGTTCAATCTTGAGGATTTACAGGTAATGTGTGCCCTATATCACCCCCTGAGGCACGCTGGTGATAAATCTTACTTCACTTCGGTAAATGTTTCCTATAGTGCCTGTGGACCAAGAGTCCCTTCTGTAAGTCATTGTGTAAATATGTACCAAAGACCAGCTGCCCCTTCCTCCAAGCTTTTATTAACCTCTAGGTACTGAACTCAGCAGCAAGATCCTACCCATGGCTCTCAGGAGTGGTGGTGTTGACTGAAAAATCCTTGACAGGGCAAGGCAGGTAGAGACCTTGGCAGATACTGAGCCCTTTTAAAATAAGGAGCAGATGAGCTGTGGCCTGGAGTTTCTTGGGTTTTTTTCATGCTGACATGAAGCATATTTAGTAATCTTTTGGCTACGTTTATGCAGTTAATGTTGCTGTTGACATCGCAGTGCATTTTCAGGAGACTTCTTTCTTAATTGTAAAGAAGTACATTTTGGTTACAGATAGTTTCTTAATTTATAGACCTATAAATCTGAGACATAAATGTTGAGTGAAGTATTCCATCTCCCTGCAAGTGATGGTGTTGCGTGGCAATCCAATGATAGAGCAAGGTGCTGCTGTTATCAGTGTTTGCCTGTCAGGGACCAGTAATAGCTACTATCTCAAGACCATGCATTTCTTTAAAGAAGAAAAGTAGTTGTCTATAGTGTGACATATGGTCAATTCTTCCAAATGTCTGTGATAACCTTTAGGCAGTTTAAACATACAGAGTCTCATCTCACACAGATTCTGGACTGCTTTCCTCATTTAGGAAGGAGAAGCAGAGCTGAGCATTATAACCCTACTGGGCACAGAGATGAGGTGGGTAGATTGCTAGATTGAAAGCATGCACTGGTTGCTTTCTTTGAGAGCCACAGATGATTGCTTGCAGGTAGGCAGGTTTTCTTTTTTTAAAGGATGTATCAAGGGACTCTCATTACCTGCTCTTTATTGGATTTCACCAGCTCCCTGTGGGGGAAGTCTGTTGTGGGCTTTAGCCAAGGTATCCTTGAACTCTTGCACTTGTGCAGTCAGTCCCAACCCTGTCAAACACGGTGAACCAGGTTCTGCTCTTTCACACTGAGGGACTTTCCTGTATCGGATATAACATTTGGTAAAAATACTGTTTTGACAAATTATGGTCACGTCTGAGGTTTTGTGAATGCAGTATACATTTACTAACCTGTGATTGTATGTGGTAGTTCATTTCACCAGAAAGTTTAGAGAAGACTGTCCTGCTTCCTGTCACTTCTCTGATTGAGATTTTCCTTCTTTGTAGAAGTGATACTGCTTAATTAGTCAGATGCCTCCTCTATCTTTTTATACTGAGACAGTACATCAATTGTTATTCTTTGTGTCTTTTATTAATTCAAATAAATGCTTCTTTTAAAAAAATTCTTTTTAGTACCTATTTTTTGTAATAACTCTGCACATAGAATTTATCCCTTTTACCGTGCCTGTGCAATGGAGAAGAGACAGGGTTTGGGTGTGGTAAACTCTTCTTCATCTTGGTTGTTGCTGTGACAATTCATGTAGTTTTCCCTAAACTGTAGGGTTGGACGTGAAAAAGGCATAGCCTGCTCTGCTTTGGAGCTATAGATCCTGTTCAACTCTGGACTGGATTACGTAATTATGTACTGTGTTATTGGATTGCATTTGTTTATATATGTTTCAGATCTCCATCAGAATCAGGTTTGGCTTTCTCATTGAGCTTTTGTAGGTGTGTTTTGTTTTGTAGGTGTTAAGATTCCATCAGACAGTAGTAACCATTTAGAGGACATGCCACTGACTTACCCAGTATAGCATTTTCAATTTCATTGTTATCAATTTTAGTTGTTTCACTCTGTCTCTGCAAACTGAGCAGACCGCTGCCCGTCACAGTGTCCAGATCTTGTTTCTGGAAGGCTAATCCATCACAGCGTAAGCCAGGAGTCACAGATCCTTGCAGGCATTTCTGTACTTGTCTGCTAGTAATGTGTTTTCAAGATGTCAGGTTTTATTGAGTTTTGTTTGGTTAGCTAGCTCTTTTCCTGAAGCTCCCCATTTTTTCTTCACTTGGGAGGCTTTCTAAGTCAGTTAGTCGTAAGTAAATGCATGCTAGCATATTCCCTCTTGCTTCCAGATCTTCAGATGCCAGGCAGAACGCTATTGAGCCCAGTAGGAATTTTTGTCACTTACCTAGAAGAATACAGAGGTTGAGGCCAGTATCCTTTCTGTGCTGTGGAAAGCTCATTTAAGAGTTTTTCTCTCCTGTTTATGCCTCCCATTGCTTACTTTGTGGCAGGATCTTCTCATTCTGAGTCCTGTATTATTTTAATGGCCTCTTAGCGGAGACTTCGTGAAACTTTCATTGAAAGGATAGATAAATTGTATCTTCCTGTGCTTATTTACCTGCCATACAGTTAATACTGTTGAAAGTAAAATATTGTGGTATTAAGCCCAAAGAATATGTATGAATTGCAGCTATAAAATAGAAGCAGATTATGATGTACACATTTATATTGGTTTACTATCTACAAACTGTCACACGGATTGTTTGTAAGTCTTTACCACAGAGATACTCTATACTCACCAACTGTAAGTATCACAGGAACAGGGAGCAGGAAATGAAAGAGAGAATTTTATCTTTAGACTCTACTTAAACACCATCATGAATATAAAAGTGTCAAGGTCAGTTGAACCAACATGAAGAATCGTGCTTAAAGTACAGGGCTTAAAATGAAAACCGAATGAAATTCAGTCTGTTTACTTTGGCCTTATGAGGGTGGCTAATAAAGCATGTGTATGCATTTCTTCACGTAGGATAAAGTTGGGTTTCTCATTCCTCCAAAGAATAGTTCTGGCAGCAATTACATCTATCAAGAACCATTTATTTTTCCCTGCTTGCTCAGGGGCTATACTTAAAGGGGAATGGAGAGAAATAAGCTCCTGTGGTGATCTCCATTGTCAGAGCAATTCATGTTATAGTGGCAATGCTAAATCTTATGTGGGACTGCTTCTCTTCCACATTTGTGTCTAATCCAGAGTACACGTAAGTGAGGTTCCAGTGCTTGCTATATAAGCCAGCGTGTCCTGAGCTACCCTGATTGACTGAAGGTCTGTGCAGCAGGTTTTGTTCTAGACCTATCTACTTGCCTTCTGTAGGTCTTTATCTTGTAATATCTTTTATTCTGTTACTTAGCTCTGCCTTCTGCAAACAATCCTCTCTCACAAATTAGTCACACTTCATTGGTGGTCACAGGGCAGGTTGTGATAACGGAGCTCAAATGTTCTTTCAGGTAAGGAGAATCTATCCTGTAGGGGACTTGAATTCAACTATTGTATTTAACAATTAAAAGAATATTGCACCTGCATGGTGAGGGATGTTGTAGAAGAATTTCCTTGCACAGGTTACCATATCTCTGCAGGCTTTGGCTTCAGTTAGTCACCTTACATGAAGGATATATTTGTTTGGTTTGGCTTGGCTTGAGGAAGCTGGAAGACAACGCTGCTCTGTTTTTGAGGGAAAGAACACATAGAGGTGAATGTGGTGCACATACTGCCAGCGCTTGGGTCCTAACGAGCAGCACAACCACAAACAGTCAACAGCCAGAGTTTATGTAGAGGAACTCTTGCCAGAGAAATCCTATTGTTTCATTTGCTAATTTACAAAATTAGTGGCTGAGAGGAATGCAGGCAAACATGAGATAGGCAAGGAAGAGAGTGATTTATAGAGCTAGAACAGGAAATCAAGGAAGAGGAAAGCTTGAGAGGATATTGGGAGGAAGGAAGGGAAACAGTTTGACAATGAAATCGATTAATTTTTGAATAGTTCTCCCACTGGATGCATAAAGCTTGACTGATACAAATAGTAGTTATTATACTGTAGGGAACAGATTTGTAATGGGAGAGACACAAACAGTATAAACTGATTCATCCTGTTTAATGTGTAACCATTGTTTTGCACAGGTTTATTTGGGGTTTTTTTTTCCCAAAAAAATTTTAGCTGACTAACTGTTATCTTGTAAAAGCCCAGTTACTGACTAAAAAATAGGAGCTGTTTTCCTTTTGGTTGATCACAGCCCGTTTCATATGTCCTGCCAAAACAGGCACTCACTTAACTTGATGGGGTGACAATTTTCACACGTTACATTCTGCATTACTCTGTTTATCCAATGTGCAGGGTAAAATGAAAGACTCAAGATGGTTACACAGGGTGGTAAACACATTTTTAATCCAAGATGATAATCCGGTCATGGCCAGAGCATATATCAGTCTTGAAGAAATCTTAGAGGGAATTACTACAAAACTTACAGAAGGAACAAAAATCAGCAGCTGCCCAGCCTAGCTTTGAACTTAGCAAGTCCAAACCTTACACTCTTGACAAACTTCAGGCAGGTGCATCACTAACATGCCGTGGGGTGCTCTCTGTTACAACATGAGAATATGGCTGCAAGGGCTACAGCGAAAAGTGAGTCTGTATTTCTTTCATCCCATGGCATGTCCTTTGAGAGGTACATTTGCATTATTGGTTAGGCAATACGAATTCTTTTTCTAGTGGCCTGTAGTATTTAACTGGCTGAACACCTAACCCTTAAGATACTGCTGATGTTATATTTTAAAAGTCTAGGTGAAACTTTCTGGTATGCCTGTATCTTTTGAAAATGCAGGTCTTCAATTTCTAAGTAGATAGATATGCTAAAAAACACTGTTTCACTACCTTGCTTCTTTGTTGTTTTTTTGCTGTTTGTTTTCCTTTAGTAATAGAAACTTTTCAAAAACACAAGCTTTGTTCTATTAGCTTTTGTTACTTATTTTCCTCAGGATAATGCATTTCATTTAATGTCACCTATAACAGTGAGTTAATAATCAAATGCATGTTTCAGTTCCATATCTAAACCACGTCTGTATCAAACACAAGAGATGAATGAACTTCACATAAATTGTTATACTTGTCTTAGGGCAAATGTCTATTTTTCTATGTGAGGGAGAGGACGAAGACCAAGATCAGAAGTAGAGTATATTAAAGCAACACTTAGATGCAGTTAGAAAAGTCTAAGAGCTTTTTGGTACTGACTTGTTTTGAAAACCTAATCCAGAGGGGTTTTGGTTTGTTTTTTAAAAAGTCATATAATCACCCATTTTCTATATTCTAAGCAGTTAAATGTTACCTCTTTTCTGAGAAGTAAATGAACTTGTACTGTGTTTGCCAGGAGCTCAGAGCATGCACCCAGTCAGTTACTGCTCTTCAGTTGGGGCACAATAAATTGCCAAGCTGCAGACTTGGTTACGCACCTTTAAAGCTAATGTTGCAGTCAATTTTTTTTACAACTGAGGAGTAGACAGATGACGTGTTAGATTAGTCTGCATTCATTCGGATGCTTTTTGGGGGCTTGTTTTCTGGTGGTTTTTTTTTTTTTTGCTTTTAGGCAACTGGAAGACAATATATTGAAATAGCAGCAGTCTTGCACTGATGAAAGTCTAAGGGTACGTGAGTTTCAAAGACAGATGATATCTTTTGTTACCCCAGCTGATACACGTGGGAAAGCAGGACACGCTTTTGATGACAGTAATTTAATCAGCTGAAATATCAGAGCACACTCTCTTATCTGTACAGTGTGGAGATCATATTTTCTAAGATTTTCATGATGATTCAGTAGTTCTTTAAATACTCCTGTTAAAGTGTGTTTAAATCAGCCAACAGGAATGAAGAATTACACTTTTTGCCACAAGAAGGTGAGTATTAAGAACAGGCTCACTAAGTGCGCTTGGGAGATGTCTGAAAGATTGCTTCAGTATGTGTTTTTAGAGTGTTACCAGAGAAACTAGTTGAAATTCAGCAGTCCTTCGTTTGCTGGGGTGCTGCAGTGATGTGCTCATTTCAAGTTGATGAATGAACTCAATGAGAACAACGTAATCGTGGTATCGTGTACGGGGGAAAGAAATTGCTTGCTCCAGGAAGAGCTCTCCTGCTTGCCCTCGGATGTTTGGCCTTTCTTTTAATGGCAAGCTGTACGAATCAGCTGCCAAATGCATTTCCCCAGTGTGGCAACAGGATGTATAATGTATTCCCATTTAGGGAATTCACTTGGGCTGTATTTCTGTATTATTACGAGGGCTCCCCACTGTTAGATCTATGGTAGAAAAGAGGCAGTGTCTCTCAGGCAGGAATGTTTAGTATTTGATAAAATGATGGCACGATTAGCAGCTATTTGTAATGTGCCTTTTATTCTTTTCAAATTTAGTTAGGAACAACGCTGAAGGTTTGAGAACTCTGAGGTATATATATATAAATATATAATATTTAAGCGGTCCTGTATTTCACTGTGTACATTCATTTTTCTTTTGGTTTCTATGTTTGGATGGCATATAAATACTGGGTCCCAGAAGGTCCTGTTTAAGCTAAGAAATGGAGTTGACTTATTATCACTGAGGTGAGAATTACAATAGGAAGAATGTTATTAGCTCGGAGAAGGACAGTCTAACCTTACTGAAATCCCGGAGCTCCTCATTCTTCACACCAGTATTTTAAAGGAACATGAGCCACTTGAAACTGGTCTGTCTCAAGTCTCTTGTAGAGCTTCTCTTTGTGAGTGTTTATAGTTTTGTACTTGTTTTTCCATCTTAATACCTTTTCCCCTGGTGCATAAACTATCTGTCCAAACAGCAAAACTGACAGACTGCAAAAACCAGAAGCATGGTTCGATGCACCATACCCAGAATTAACAGGTGTGTAATGAGCCAGTCTCCATGTAAGGTCCTTTAATGGTCTCTAACTGGTGCTGCAGTGGGGTTTTGCTGGGGTGCTGGTCCTCTGCAGGGTCTCTGTGCCTTTCTGCTTTAAAAGACATTCAGTGAGTAAGGGAAGAATACATTAGTTTTGTCCCTGATCTTTCATTTGTAATAGTCCAAGGGAGTTTACTGTAACTTTTCTAAGAAATAAGAAGACCGTGATATTATCCAAATTAACATGTGGTTTCATCTACATGCTGTTTCGCCATGTGGTTGCATTTTTGTGGTACCCCTTTGTCCTTTTCATCACTGTTATTTTATATTCCCCCACCCCCAAAAAATGTAGGATCCCTGTCAATCCCTGCTTGCTTGCATATGGTAGAGGTGGAATGGAAGAAAGACTCCTTGCCAGTCTGGGCCCATGAAACCAGCCTTTATGAAAGACAGAGGTTGGTGAGAACTGCTGACCTACTCCCAGTCTGTGGTAATAGTGATGGTAGAAGGTAAGGTCCGTGTCACTCCTGTCAAACAAACCCGAAAATGCTCTAGTGAACGCTTTCCTTTAATCTCGCTCACACAAAAGTCAGTTTGGCCTGGTGAAGTGGATTTTTGCCAAAAGGTCGTTCTCAAGAGCTTTCTCTCATGCTTCTGGCAGTTGAGGCCTTGGTGGGGATTTTATTTAAAGCCTTTGGCTTTGAGACTGAGCTATAAGTCACAGGATCTCTTCTGGCATCTCTGTGCACATCAGACAGCTCTGAAACAGGGACTCTTAAGGAATGTCAGGCAAAATATCGGTAAATCTCATCTAGACAAAGTTGTGTTTTCTACATCAAACCCGCATATGTCAAATGGATTGTATCAAATAAAAGTCCTTGAGTTAGGATGCCTGAGCCAGACTTACTATAAGCTGATGTCGTGCGATTTCCTGTGCAGAATCCATCTTCTCCAGCCTGGTGTCACAGTAGTTCCTCTTCTCCTTCCTCGGGTCCCTTAAATCTTGCACAAGGAGGTTTTTATTGTCTCCGTCAAAGTAGGCTCTTTCAGTAATATTGCCTCATTTGATTCCTGGTGTGCTGGCAAGGAAGCTTACTGCAAATACCATTCATTTCTTAGTCGTCCAACTTGGAAGAGTTGTTTCAGAAAGCTGGGAAGAATGAGGCACGTAAAGGGATCATTAAAAACAGGCAAATCAAATATTCTCTGTATCTGCTATCAGCACTAATGATGCTTAAAGACTTTTCTAATATTGTCACAGCAGGCAGAACTTACATATTCAGGTTTCTATCATGCAAGTGATAGGAAAATAGTTGGAGTAGTTCAGTGCTGGGTGACAGAACCAGAAATGACTCTTTGCAGTCACCCATTGTGATCCAGTACAGCATTGTCTACCCATCATATCTGGTTCAGTCCACTTAGCTGAGGTCCATCTAAACTAACTGGGTGTCCTTGTTAAGAGGTATTCACTATATAGATCGTGAATATAGTCCACAGAAACAGAGTGATGCCTCCCAGAGTGTGCTTCAGATTTTACGCATCAAGCAAGTCTCCAAGTTAAGCATCTCAGGTCAATGTATAAAAGTTGAATGGGACAATTCTGGGCTCTTTTCTCTCTCTGTATGAGAAATTCTCTTTTATATACTTTTTGTTGTTTGCTCATACAAGGATATAATTCCATACTTTGCTTTCTTTTCAGTAAAAAAATAAATGTAGAAATAAGAAAGCATTGGAAGGGCATAGTTCTGATGTAAACAATACTTTTAGATTGCAAAACTGTCCCGGATTCCTTTCAATTTCCAAAAAGCAGACTTAAGAGTCCACATAAGAACAATTCCCCCATCTGTCTTCCCCCTCGCCTTCTGTTTGGTTATTCTTTTTCCAATTGCTCAGTACTTTCCTGGAATAAGAGTAATGATTTTGATGTCAGCAACAATTATGTTTTGTTTCCCTTTTAAATACTATGCATGACCCTATCTTTCATGTTCACAGTTTCCGTGAAAGAGAATATGGAGTTGGAACCAGTTTGGGTTATAAAGTGGAGAGGGAGATTTTTCCCTTGGGCAGCTTCTATGCTTTTTCTAAATTAAATTTAATCTTATCAAGTTAATTAAGGACGATTTCTCTTAAACCTGATCTGATCCAGCTGCTTAATTGAAAGTCAGGTTAGTTTTGTTAGACTGAAGGAAAGCAAGCTATTCCTTTTCTCTTCCTTCCTGGCTTTCTGCCATGAAATGAATACCAATACTGACCTGGGTTGTAGAGACAGGAAAAGGGTGATGCTGGACCTTTTGTACTACAGTGCTCAAAAATGAAATCTGTGAGATTTTAGATGTTCAGAACACTGAACAAGGTAGGCCAACCTGTGGAATATTGCCATACATTGCCATTTATTTCCAGATAGAGTTGACTGTAGGAGACAGTAACTGAGAGTTGCTGTCTGAGAGTGATGTGGTAATCAGTTTAGAGAGAGATGAGAGCTGACAAGTCTTAGTAAAAGAAAGGTCTCCACATCACGAAATTCATTGCAGCGCTTGGGACAGATAGATGTTGTCAAGCATTAAATAGATTTCAATATTGCTTTGTTAAGAAGTCGTGGCCCACTGTTGTAAAATGGAAGCCCTGATTTAGGGCACTGCAATTCAGTGACGCTTCTGTGCTGTGGCACTTATAAGGAAGGGGAAAAAACAGGAGTAGGACAGCTATCAGGTTGTATTATGAAAACAACCTTTAACTTCATGACTATTAGCCCTTGAGATGTAAAAGGAAGTTGTATCTGATAGACTATAAGCAGGGTTTTACATGTGATTCATCCATGCCTCTGCCCAGGCCTGACAAAAAGGCAGCGTTGTTACCGGGTGTCTCTGAAACCTGCTTGTAGTCCTTGTTGACTGGACAGAGTACTTATCATCCTGAGCTGCAAAGGATTCCCCCAACATTGTCTTTCAGTTTCCAAGCAAATAAGGTTGATGTGAGTGTGCTGTATTTCTGTTGAATCCCCCACCGAAGTATCTGGAGTAGAGAAGTCTGGCAAGTTCCAGCCGAAGAGGAGTAGTCATCTTAAAGAGAGGAAGGTCTAGAAAGTTTAATGAAAGTAGTCAACAACGTAGAGGGAAGAGAGGCAATAATCTCACAGGGCTAATGGCTACAGCTCTTATTATGCATCAGAGAATCAACACCAGCTCATAAAACTGATACTCAAATGTATTGTAAACCAGGCTTCATTGGTCTGTTACCTACAGAAGGATTTTCGCAAAGTGTGGGTAGACACAACGATTTGCAGGTAGAGATTAAATGTAATTTAGATGTTAACGTCTAGGAAGCAGGTACTGTCTCGCTGCTGTCTGCAATGGCTAACAGTAGAGGAGCCCAACCGTTGTGCTGCTGTTCAGGTACATCATAAAGATTCAGGCATCGCTTTATTTTCAGCAAATGTGCCAGCTGAACTTGAAGGAAATGCAGAGATGGAGGTGACATTTCTTAGTGGTAGCCTCAGACAGCTATCTGTGAAGCATGACTTTATGAGATTGTGAAAGATCTCATTTTATCTTTATGAAAGCTATCACACAGCTGAACAAAGAACAGTGTCTTCAGGGTTGCCTGTTCGATGCTTTTTAACCACCAGATTGCATTAACGGTTTAAAATGTTCATTTCTGGTAATTTTGAGGTAGGAGGATGTTCACTTTTTAGAGCTGTTCCAATTTTATTCTTCCACAGAAGAACCTTCTAACTATGTCTAGTTCATTGATTTGTGTCAATATCAGTAAAAGAACATTGATCTGAAACTTGACAGATCTCACCAAGTTGGCCAGGGCTATGTGTATTCTGGTGATAATCTGCTCAGTTGAAGCATGAGTTCAGTTGGTTTACGTCCCTTTATGAAGAGGAGATGCACCCTCCGGCCTGGGCTTGTGCAGTGGTACCTGGTTCACAAGCTACCGGGAAAGACTCTGTCATGTTTATTAGCCTAATCATTGCAATTACTGCCTGGAGGTAGGGCTATACAAGAAAGGGCTATAAAAGGAGGCAGGTGAAGATGTTTTCTGGGTGAGAAATCCACCTGGAAGTTGAAACTGGCCACAAAAAAAAATTCCTTTTCTTTTAATTTTTATCTTTCTACAGTCTTGCATACACTATTAAATAAAAACCCTATTTCAAAGTCTACACTTAGAGCACTGAGGTTTAGCTGGTGACAGACATAGGTTAACATCCTGCCCTAAGGGAATGACCGCAGAAAAGTCTGAACTACAGTTGGTGTATTTTTAATTGGAATTTTACAGTTTTCCAGTAAGAGGAGTAACTGCTCACTCTTGCATCTTATGTTCAAGGAAACAATGCAAAAAAGTTGAAATGTGTGAATTCTCTCAGTAAGAAAAATTAACTGCAATCTTTTTGCATGTCTCCTACTAGCCTTACCATTGGACTTGATGGTAAATCACACACAAAGTTTAGTCCTAGACTGTCATGGTTTGCACTGTTATTTGTATCACCATTCTCCTTTTCATTCAGTATTTATTTTCTGTTCTATAGTATAGAGAAGATGGAAGATTACTGGGGATGCTCTCAGCATTGAAATGTACATGGGATTTTTTTTTTTTACAACTATTCTCAGTTCTAGAAGCAGTTTCTGCATTACCTGTCTCGTTAAAATCATTGTCAATGATTTTGAAATAGGGGTGGGATACTTGCTGGAGAGGGGAGAAAGGAAGACACTGGCATCTGCTGCCTGTTAAGTCCATTAATTGAAAAGAAAATACTGCTGGTGCCAGAATGTACAGCCTTGCTCCTAATTAAGCCTAGGGAAGCAATGGGCTGGTTTTAATTGAGAACAGCATCTCCCTTAATGGTGCCAGCAACTAAAAAACACAAATAGATTCAAAGCATGAAGCTCATGCAGGACAGTAGTGACTCTTTATTTATAGGGTCAGTTGTTGTGCCATACTTGGAAACCTACATCCCAGCACAAGACCTGGGGGAATAATTGGGTCCCAGTTACGGGCAGAGTCGTCTATACTTTTCTAGGTCTGAGCATTGGGTGTTTACAATACAAATTAGCAGTAGTCATTAGTAGTGTGTCCTTTCAGAAACAGTTCAGGAAGAAAGTATTTCCTCCTGGTGGCAGGAGGAAGAGATGCCATGCCTTACTTTGCGTGTGGCAGTGTGGTTTCAATTAACGAGGCCTTCATACTTGAAATGCTTGCTGCCCAGGTCACCCACAAGTTCAGACGTCGGCTGTGTGCACCACATTTCAATCCTGGATCCCTTAATTATCCCTACTTACCAGAACAGTATTTAAAAAAATAATAATAAAAATCTTTATTCTGAAATGATCAGCCATTAGGGGTTTTGTGCTGAAAAAGGTCCTCAGCCACTTTGAGCCTGGTTTCTTAATGGAATGAGGTGCATGTGATTGTATCATCTGTTTTCATGCTTGTCACTCCTGAAAGCTTTTGAATCCACTCGCCAATTTCAGCTGAAAAGTTCAGTGACAATAGGTGGCCAGGCAAAGCAAAGAGACACAAATTAATTCCCCCCTTGATGGGAGGGTTAGGGCTAAGCTCAGCTACATTGTTAGGCATTAATGAATCTACATGAGACACATGCCTCTGCTTCAGGAGAAGCTCTGAGTAGAGTTCCCACTTACCACAGAATGTCCTGAGTTGGAAGGGACCCACAAGGATCATTGAGTCTAACTCCTGTCTCTGCGCGGGACAACCCCAAAATTCACGCCATTGTTGTCCAAGTGCTTTTTGAATACTATCAGGCTCTTCACCGTGACTACTGCCCCGGGGAGCCTGTTCTGGTGCTCAGCCACCCTCTGGGTGAAGAACCTTTTCCTAATATGCAGCCTAAACCTCCCCTGGCCCATCTTCATGCCATTCCCCCAGGTCCTGTCATTGGTCACCAGAGAGAAGGGATCAGCGCCTGACCCTCAGCTTCCCCTTGTGAGGAAACTGTGGACCGCAATGAGGTCTGCCCTCAGTCTCCTCTTCTCCAGGCTGAACAAACCAAGTGACTTCAGCCGCTCCTCATGCGGCTTCTCCTCTAAACTCTTCACCAACTTCGTGGCTCTCCTTTGGACACTCTCTAATAGCTTTATAGCGTTTTTATATTGTGGTGCCCAAAACTGCACGCGATACTCGAGATGAGGCAGCACTAGTGCCGAGTAGACATGGGTTAATCAAAGCCCAAGCCCTGGGAAAGCAGTCTTTGTAAGTCCCACTGCTCACTTGCTTTCTTTGATAGATAAAAGTTTGCCTGGTCCTCTCTGGAAAAAAACTCTTCATTTCTCCAGAGCAGAAGGCTCATCCTTTGCCCAGCCATCTGTGTTGTCCCTGCCTCCCCCCTGAAAAACTGCAACACTGAGGCTTATCCACCATTTTGAAGCAGCTTTTTGATCCATATTCACTGCCTTCCAACACAGGTGCCAGTATCCTTTGCTTAGGCAGTGAATGTATTAGATGTATCCTGTGCCCCTTCTAGGAGCCTTTTTTTTTGACAGAGCCTGGTTCTTTAGCTCCAACTATAGACTAAAACAAGGCTCATGACTCCAGGAGCAGCTGCTTCAGTCCATTTTGTCAGCTAAAATGTCCACCATCACACCAAACTGCAGACATTTAACCAAAGCCAGGGTTTGGGACACAGAAATATCTCAGGTCCATCTGTTGTCTTGCGATTGCTGAGTGAGTTAGCATATTGAGTAACACTTTAAAATCTGAGCTGCTTCTGGAACTACAGATTCAGTAAGAATACGTACCTTGAGTGATGGTGGCACTTACTTTGTGTGAAGGGAAAACACAGGCTTCCCAGTCCTGCCTGGGACAAGTGGTAGGTCACGGTGCTACCTGCTTATGCCTGAATGCCTAAAGCGCCAGCCTCTTCATGAAACACCTCCGCAGCCAACACCAAGGTACCTTTCAACAGGAGGGTTTTTAAATAGGACTTCGCTTACGTTGTAGTAGTTTCAAAAAGGCCGTTTAGAAGGGGGCTGAATTGTATCTACCTCATCTGGAAGGTAGGAAGAAGTCAACAGTGAATTTGCTATCAGTCCGGGATTTTTGTCTAATATTCCTGCAGCTTAAAGACTTATTTTGTTTTGGCTTTAGACCAGATCATTTAGTAGCCTGGCTCATCTGACTTGCGCTCTAATGACCTGGCTATGTTTTTAAGCTGCTCCTGTGAGCCTAATTGTGGATTTAAACGTGGCTTATGTTTTCATGGCAGTGGTTGGCAAGTCCTATCTGCATGTTGTAAGCCTTTTGTCACAGTACCTGCTGGGTTTTTCTCTTGGTTGTATTGCTCAAATTGTCTCTTAAACTTTTTTCCTGTAGAAATCCAGCATGTGGTTTATTTAGGAGTGTGTTTTCTCACTTTGGCATCCTCAGTGTGGTGAGCTTCTACTTTTAAGTTGGTCATATGCAGATGGCAGCAAAATATTCAGTGAACAGTAAATTGGCCAAGAAATATGATTAAGGGTGGGGGGAATCGATATTATTTACAAACTCTGGTTACATTTGGCAAACAATTTCAGCCAAAAAATAGAAGAAATTTTTTTTTGCTGTGTATGTGGGCCAAAGGTCTAAGATCCAGAAAATGAAATTGTTTTGCCATGAGCAAAAATGAAACTTCTGCATGGATTTGGTCACTGACTTCCAAAAAAATTCTTGTGTGTAGCTCGAAGTTGAAGTTTTCTTTGACTTCAGCCTATGCTCTGCCAACTCAGGACACTCTCCAGAGCTGAGGCCTAAGATGCCTCAAGGTTTCTGTATTTCTCAAGGCCCAGGCTGCAATACTCGCTAACCCTTTGACTTCTCCAGCTAGGTCTCTTGCGGTTTTGTGGTTTATGTGGTTGTGCTGTTGCAATTTGTGCTTGGGCAATGACCTCTAAGTGCGGTTCCAGCACTTGAAGTAACGTCTTTGACCTTCCAGGCAGAGCAACAGATTGAACTTTATAAACTGACCTGTGTTGGTGACTCAGTAATTCTTAACTCTTCTGGGACCACATCCTGGGAGGCTGGTACCTAGTCTGGGGCCTGCTGACCTGTGGCACTCTTTCTAAAGACTGTAAGGAGGTAGACTGTTTGGCATAAAATAAACCTTGTTTGCATGTGCCAGAGGATATAGCTCCCAAATCTGAACTCCGACAAGAGCCTCTCAAGATGTGTACCAACCCTGCTTCAGGCCAGCCAAGGTATGTGGGAGGCAGGCGCCTGTCTGTTGCTGGATGGGAACCGTGTAGGAGTACAGAGCCGGGAGCGAGAGGTCGCTGCCTTTCTCAGAGACTACCAGAGCTGCCACCAGCAGTCGTTGATGATTCTGCCTCTGAAAGAGGGACGCCCCAAACTCCCACTGAAGTGGAGTTTGCAGGAGCCCAGAGTGCCGCCACTCACAGACACAATTTGCCTCTGTGCAGGAGAAAAATGAAACCAGCATAGTTTGTCTTTTTCCTTCACAAAACAGGAGCTATCTGGCATGTGACACTTGATGGGCTACTGACCCCTGAGCTAGCGGTAAGACACTGAACCTGAGGTTGAGAGATCTGGGACGTTTCACAAGTTTTGCCCCTGGCCTGCTTTTGAGCCCTAGGGCGCCTGCTTTACCCTGTGGCTCTGTTTTCCATTCATCCTTTTCTCAGACATTTAAATTACAAGCTCTGAAAGACACTGCCTCTCTCACTGTGTATGTGGTACCTGCTTGTACCAAGCTCTGTTTGTGGTCTGGCTGCTGCTGTCATACAGGGTGACAGTCTGGAACTGATTGGTATCTTTTGTCCCCCTTGACTTTAGTGGGATTTGGCCCCATGCCACGTGCGTGAGACCCCCTAGCACCGTTCCAGGCTGCAGACTGTTACTCCATTTCGTGACTTTCCCTTGCTCTGTGATTCTGAATGAAAGAACAAGCTGGTCGTTTGAAGGCTCATTCTTGAATAAAACTGCCCAAATGATTTTTTTTTCACTGATGTGGAGAACAGGAGTATTCTTACCAAAGTGGCTGGGAGCTTCTAATGAAATTGGTCTGTTGTCAAAAATGAGAAGAAAAAAAAAAAAAATTTCTGTAAAAGATGGGAGTAATTAGTTGAATAGTTAAGCAAAACAAAATTAAATTCATACTTCCAGAAATACTGACTTTTCATTTTCACTGTTGTTCCCTAAACACACGCATTTAGACAGTCTTCAAAGGAAGAAAACAAGTGTGGCCGGCAGCTGGTAGAGCAACTTTTCCATAGTAATGTCTCTTTATATGTAAAAGAAAGTTGAAAGCGAATGAACTGGCGGGTAGCACTGAGGTGTCTGTGTTAGTTACTTTCCAACACAACTGTCAGGGTGGTTTCTAATTGATGCTCTCTCCCTCCTGTTTCTGTCCTGCCAAGTTTTCTTTGTCTTTTGGGAGACCCTTACCTTTGCTACGGGATGCCTGGGAGGTAGCACAGTGCTTTGGGGAGCTTTTAGCTTCTGCTGAAATAGGGTTTCTAAGATGCTATTTAAAAACACGGCCTGCGTTCATTTGAGGTTGTGATTGGTGGTCTGGAAAACAAACATGGGTAGCAGCTCTTCTGTGTTTGATAAGTTAGATTGGACAACATCATCCCTTTCAATTGCGCTCTGTTTATTTCTGGCTGACCTCAAGCAGTGCTCTCTTTTAAGACAGGCCATAATGCTGAATTGAAAATCTGGTGCCATATAATGACGGGGTGTATGGCAGGGAGAGCAAGGCAGCACCTTTGTTGTCTGCTCTCATGTTCTGTCTGCTGCCCAGGGCAGAACCACACGTCTCCGCTCCTCAGCCTCTCCCCGCTCCCTTCCCCAGTGAATACACCTGAACCTGTCGCTCAGAGACTCCCCGTCTGAAATTACTGTTGGCCCATTACCACAAATACCAAATCTCCCAGCCCTCCAGTGTGTTTTTTAATGGAGCCCTCTGAAAGTGAATGCTTTATTTTGGGGGCTCCGCTAGACAATAGGCTCTCTGGATTCTCCTCCAGGGGACAAGCTTGTCAATCAAATTGTCACAGACAATAATTACCCCTGGCTTTATTCGCTCTGTCTGTCTTCAGAGCAGTCAATTAGAGCTATTGATACAGACAAGCTATTCTCACCAAGTTAGTTTTCAACCTAATTAAAAGAAACCTGTCAGTGCCTTTCCCGTAACCCTCAGGCTTCTAATGGCTTCTCTTTGTGTACAGTGCAGGAACTGAAACTCAGCCTCCTTCTTGGAGACAGAGGCCTTAGTTAAAGCGTAGTCTTTCATCTCGGCGTTTTCCTCAGTTATGGTGAGAGGGCGGGATGGAGGGAGGGAGAAGGGGATTTTCTAGAAAAGACAGAGTCCTGTCTGCCTGGTTTTGTCCGGTGTTTTTAAAATTCATCGTGTGGAAAGGGGAGAAATCCTCTGAACTTCAGACTCCTTGAAAGAACTCTGATGGTGAATAAGTGTTCATTTTCCCTGATCATAGAGACCTTTAAACAGACAAGTAAGGACTCTCTTCAGGGATGAAAAAGAGTGCTTTTCCCTGCCAAAGTGTTTTGTTCTGCTTTGTTTCTTAAAATGACTAGAACACACAAAAAAGATATGCCAAAAGTCTCATCATCTTGAGGATACTGCTGATCTAAAGTGTATTGAGGAAAGTAAATACTTTGACCAGACTTTCATTGTCACATAAGAAAGAAACTGCCACGCTCCACAGTTTAAGCTCATTTCAACAGATTGTGTCCTCAGACCTAAAATGAACTCTGGGCCCAGGGGGGGAACTCTTGGCCCAGGCCAGACTTCAGGGGGGATTCTGCCATGTGTTTACACCTTCTGAGATCCAGTGTATGGGATCTAGTTTCTGAGGAGAGAGTGGGCAAGATCTTCAGGCCTCTGCTCCTGCAGGACCAAGTTGTATCTGTTATGTAAATCTGCTGCTCTAACTGATTATTCCTTTTCTGAATTAATGGTGTATCTTTTTGTTTTCTTTTCTCTTCCATGTTTTTACTGCTGTTGGATCTCTTTTCTTTTTCTCTTTGTTCATGAACCGAAACATACAGGTAAGCGTAAAATCTTTTTTTACAAATATCCATTATCAATATCTCTTTCTTCTTTGCCTTTCCCTCGTTTATCTGCTAAATTGCAGATGAGTTTTGAGGAGTGTGTTGCACAGAGAAATAGTAGTGAGAATGATATGGCATAATCCCTAGTGCTTTGTAAATACATGTTCCCAAACAATGAGCCATTTCACAAAAAGAAAAGACAATCCAAAACCAAGTTTCCCATTTAACCCAGAAACCATAGGAAGTGAGGCAACACAAGTCTCTTGCCAATGAAATTGCTAACTCCACACTTTGTGCCAACATTGTAACGAAAAGCATTGGAAATCAGAAACTCTTTGCTTTCCTGCAGTGAGGTGGACCTCCGTAGCAAGTCACAAAATAATCTCCAAGTATAATTCAAAATGGGAGTGGGATTTTAAGTGTAAGAAAACCTACCTGTACTTTTAATCAGTATAACTTTGAGCTCAAAACTTCCACAAAGTGTTTGCTGACAAGTTTGCTGTGGTTTGTAAGTTTATTGTAAATCAAAACGTGTCCCACATCCTTTCCCCCAACCCACCTCTAATTACCAAGTACATAAAAGGGAATAGGGAATATTTGATTTCTGGAGTCTTGGAAAACTTTTCCGGATGTGTGGAGAGCCAAAAGAGTCTGGGGGATCTAAAAGTGGAGCTTTCAGAGAGGTGTTTGAAGCCTGGGCTATTGCACCTGAGTTCAGTAGCACAGGACGCATCTCGATCTTCTCCCATCCTCTGTGTGACCTGAGCTGCATGCTCTCTCAAAGAGCTTTATAATTTGCTCTGGAGTTCCCTAATGACGACTGCATTGTTTGGAAGGTGTTGCAGGTATCTTCCACACTACTGCATGGCAATTTACTTTCATAGCAATTTGTAGGCAGCTGCTGAAAATTCAGTTTTGTTCTGAACCTTGTGTTTTCTGTATCCTTCCTCCCCTAGATATCTGTGACTCTGCTGATGTTACAAAGGCAGAGTAGCTGTCTTTGTGCTATGACTCGCTTACTAGTCCTAGTTTTGTCTAAGTTGGATTAAATCTTGTTTTAAATGTGTTTACTTTCAAATATTTGTTTAATACAGTACTGCAAAATGATACAACTGCCAAAACACTTAGAAATTCCCATTGTCTGAGAAGCTGTTTTGTCACATAAGTGAACTACTAAGCAAAGGGTAATTACAAGTATAAAAGCACTCATGTAAACGGCATGTTTTAAAAGCTGTGTGCGTATTACAGTTTAAAATTTGAAATGTAACAAAATACTATCAATATTGCATGTACCACATATGGAGCATACAAATATCTGAGCTGTAGATCTGAAGTGTGTCTATAAAAGCAGAGTTTCAAGCCATCCAGCTATGTAAGCCCATGTGCGCACATGCATATGTAATCTTGATACACTTGCACGAGTATATATCGACCTTAAGTTGTGTTCGTGTGACATGTAACCCTTTTTGAACGAAAAAGAGTAAGAACAACTGTGCTGGAGCAGGAGAATAATTCATCTAGTCTGATAGCCCAGGGAAAAGTAAAACAGGGCAAGCATATGTGATACTTCCCCCTAATAGTTCTCCAGCTTCCAGTTATTTTCAGTTTAGTGACTTCCTGAGCATCACAGAAGTAGGACATTCAGAGTAAAAATTAAATTTACCAGACAAATATGGGATAGAATATAGAGTTTCTGACCTCAGGATTTAAACACTGCTTACAGCAACATACTACTTTCTTCCCCAAGTCTCCCATTTCTTAAGGTTCCTAGCGCTGCACCCCCACCACCCACCAATGTGAGCTTTCTCCCAGAGGGCAAATAAATAACGTGCACCAGTTTACAGGTTCCTCTGATGTAGCACTCTTAAAATTATTTCAGTGTAATTGATAGTTATCAAATGAAATTGTAGTCAGTGCTGGAAAATTCAAAGCTGTTCTTCTGTATCTGGGGAAGAGGGAGGCTTTTCTCTTGTGCATGTCAAAGGCACTACACAGGGCTGTATGAGAGGTCATTGCTTTCCTTCTCCGTGGTTTTTGCATGTTATCTTCTAGTCTTGTCAGTAATGAATACTCCTTCTGGATTTGTTTAGTTACATGGAACAGTTGGAATCTATGTCTGTGCCAAAGTCTTCGTGACTGTGGGTGGCTCACGTAGCATTAGAAGTAAATCCCTTAGGAGTATCTACCTGCTGTCCTGTCCAGTGCACAAGGGATGTTGTGAGCCCTAGTTTGATCCTCCAGTGCCAGTGATGTTCTCAAGTGAATAGCTGGCCTTTACTTCCCTTGCAAAAAAACAGTAATTGGTCATTATTGTGAAATGACTTCAGAAATAATTTGTTGTCCTTTAGAGAGAATGTTCACTTTGGTTACAAAATGTGGTATTTTGAAATGCAGCTGAAGGCAAGCGACAGGCATGCATTGGAGGAGTGGAGCTGGATGTACTTATGGTGTTACAGAAAAACTGGGAAATGGAATCACTGGATTTCGCACTCTCCTAAAGGAGGCTTCTCTCACATACAGCTTGCCTGTTGTGTACCAAGTCACAATGGCAATTTATGGGCTTATATGGTAGATTTTATTCTTGTTTTTTTTTTTCAAATTCTTCCTGAAAATGAAAGACCAGGCTTTCCAGTACAGTAGTTAAGGGGTGTATTCTTGAAAAGACAGTGCTCAGTAAAGGCTGCTTCAGAGAAACAGTAAAGGTAAGAGTTATTTAAGTGCAGGAAAGATCAAGAAGCAGTATTGCTAACAGTACCATTATTCTTCTTACAAAGTGTGCGTATATTTATGTTAACATAATTCGGGAATATAACACATTTGTAAAGAACAGAGCTCTGGTTTACTTTTGGTTGATGACACAATAAGAATTCGTTGCTGGGGGTTGAATGAGATGTGAGCTGTCAATTGGCCAACTGTACACGTGGAAGGTTTCCAGAAATTTTGTCTGCCATTTTTGGCAAACTGTGCCCTTGGAGTGTTGTCAGCTGTGATTGGGAGGTTTAAATACGTAAAAGTCCTGTTTAGGACGAACAGTCCCTATTTACAACAAACTTTTCCATTAAAAAATCAAACCAGGTTCTATTTTTGCTTCACTAGAAATCCACTGACTCTCAGACAGTTTAATGACCTTGCATTTTTCCCTGTCCTCCTTTTCTTCAGTTCCTGAGCACTCTTCAGTCTCTGGTGTTTTAGACACACTTTATATTGAAACATACCAAACTGCTTCCAACTTAACAATTAGTAAGGAACTGCAGATCCTGACATAAACAGAAATCTCAAGGTGGATGAAATCAAGTGAAATTACAGCAGGATGAAGACAATGTGCATGAATCCTGCAGATCTGAATTAAATTTAGCATAAAAGAGAGACAAATACATCAAAGGTGTTTTCTCTTTCATGTATTTATTTAACTCTTCATTTCTTTTGTTATAAGCAATTATAGCTTTCCTGATCTAGTATCTAACATCAGTGAGTCTTAGCCTGCATTGCTTACAGTGGTAGAGTAGCACAATGTCGGCCGTCTTGGTTTAAAGCCGTATCAAAGGTACTAACACCTCTTTGAAGTGAAATATTTGGCTTGCTGGTTTAAACAATAAACTTTGATATACATACGTAATTGTGTGTATGAGGGCTCACATAAATGGTCAATACTCTTGCAGAGCTACTTCATAGCCTTTCATAGAAAATTCAGCCAGAATTTGTAGTTTACAAAACTTGAATGTGTCTGAAAGCTCAGCTGAACGTTGCATATATGCTCAAGTGAATTAAGTGTAGTTGGCTTAAGTTTCTGCAGTTGATATGAGGAGTGAAGAGAAAGCATATATCAATTATAGAAGACCCTAGATTTTCTTCTTTTTTATTTACTTCAAAGTGGCATATGAATCGCTGCTTGCATTGCAGCTATGATATGGTTGTATCGGTAGCAAGTCCTGTTGTTAAAAGTTGCTTAGTAGTTCTGATATTTTCCTTTTTTCTGTTGCTCGTAGCATTCTGAAAATATAATCTCTCAGGCCGAGGTATTCCTGCTCAAAGTTGGCTTGTGTGGGAGGGAGGACTGTCATGGTTCATCAGTTTGAGCAGAAGTCTGTGGTGGAAGGGAAATGACGTTCTGTTATGAAAACTGGAAAGCAATTCTTGCAGTTTCTTTTGATATATTATCATGCTGTTCAGCCAAATAATACACATGCATCATGTCCAACAGAAGATACGTCGTAACAGGTATTTGAGAAATGCAAATATGTAATTAAATATCGTACTGTAACACACACTCGAGTGGGAATGCAGTTAACGTCATTCCTTAGCATAAATATTTTCCTTCTGTGGAACATTAATTGTACAACAGTAACACTTTCTTAATATGTTTTGTTTTATAGCCTTGCACTCAAAATATGAACATTACTGAAAAAAATTACTTCTGTAAATTGAATTGCCTTATCTTTTACATGAAATTGTCCAAGAATTTATTGGCAGAGTTACTCCTGGATTTCTTAGTTTCTCGTGGCATTGTTGCAAACAGATATAGAGCTATGGTTTTGATCACAATGAGATAAGAATGAGTAAACTGGCTTCATGCTGTTGTATCGCCTCTGTATTTTCTGTTCCCTGCTTTTATTCTGGCATTTAACTTGGCTGCAAACTGCAGAAATAAAAGAACAGTCAGGAGGAAGAAGCACAGGGGCTTGTAAAGGGAAAAAGAAATAGCATCTTGAAAAGATGCCTAAAAGGCAGAGCAGGCTTTCTTGCTAAGCTTGTTTCACTGAAGACCCAAGTAGCTCAGTGTGAGTCCAGACACGCTGGTGAGTGGCCTTTCCTATGCAGCCTGCAGAGCAAGATGTTGTGCTACCAATTCGCTTTGGTCCTTTTATCCTGATGACAGATGTTGTGGTGGGAGGGAGAGAAGCTGCAAAGACCTCTTCAGTCTGGATACTTGAATGTGTATCTGACAGATAACAAAATGGACAAATGGCCTGTGTTATGGGGTGAATTTGTTTTTCCTATACTGTTACCTGATGATACAAGTGTTTTATTATGTTAAAGAAGATGATCATAATGCTCCAGTAAAAGTTACTGCTGTGGGTCCAGTTACTGCTATGGGTCCAGTTGCTGTTTCAGAGGCTGCTACTTCAGTTCAGTGACGGTGGTCTCTGCAAAAGCAGCACTTAAATCCTGCTTGCTGGGAGACTGGTGGGTGTCCACCAGTCGTACAAAGGGGAGAGCCTCTTGCCTTTTCAAAGCAAGGCTCCTTTGTTTCCACAAACCTCACTGTAGAAAGGTTTGAACCTAGAGAAGATCTAAGCAGAGAAATGCTGCCAAGCTACAGGTTCGCAAGGTTGGTCTTTCACTGGCCATCTCTGCCCTTGCCCTGCTGGCTACCCCTGCTGCTTTCCTGAGAAAGCAACTTCATGCACAGCTTGCGAAGTTCAACCAAAGCACATTTTTATATGCCAGGGATCCAGCCGAAGGCAAATTGCTGTCCATCAGGAAAGATACAGGACACTCAGCTGTCACAGTCGCTTCATTTATAGGTATTCACTTCGACAAGTGGGCAACCTGAAAGCCAGATTAAGCCTCAGAGAAACTGAGCCTGGATGATGAACAGTTTTGCTATATCTTATCACATTGTTTCTCAGTTCGTAGAGATACTCTGCTGAATTAAAAATAGATGGAATTACAGTTTCACCTCTTTCTTTCCTTGCCATTTTTATCTAGACTACAAAATTATTTCCTTTTTTTAATTAATTTTTGGAGAGACTTGAGCTGGCCTTGGATCTGGAGAGACAGAAGATTTTAAGAGAAAAGAAAATGAGAACTCTTCAGACTTGCATCAATGAATGGGGCACAGATACTGGTTTGCATTTGTGTGTCTCACAGAAATGTGCAATGTAATTTTTTTCTTCATCCTGTGGATTTTGTGGTCCTGAAGATAATTGCTGAGATGGGGAAGTGCCTGGCAGTACACTGGCTGAAAGAAGGCATTCACATCTGGCATTGCTTAGATCTCCTACATCCCTCTAGAATGCATTTTTGCAAGTCGCTATTTCCCAGGCAAAATCATGGCAATCATTCTGATTTAAAAAAAACAAACAAAATTATTTCATTAACCAGATTCAGAAAAGTATTTATGGCTTTCTCTTCCAAATATCAATGGCTGGCAGCATCATACTGAGAACAGGCTAAACTAATTCAGCTAGGTTCCCAAGCAAAATTATTACATGAAAATGTACAGTTTATTGATACCAACACATATCCTCCTGCAATGTCAGCAGATGGTCCAGTCAGACCATCAAAAAGTGATCCATCTCTTTCCAAAGAAAAAAGAAAGGGAAGGGAACAACAAACCAAAATCTAGAGTTTCTTACTAGATGTGTTGGGAGTTCCAATGTCGAGAGAGAACAAACGAGCAGTGTAAGCTGTCAGAATAAAACAGTGGACTCAGCATCTTACCCTTTTTCACCAGGATAACTCCCTTGACATCAGCTGGGATAAACTATATTAACTCATAGAAAATCACACCCATTACTTACAATTCTCAAGGGCTTAAATTATTCTGGTATTACATCTCTAGCCCTTGTATTCTTCCCCTGGAGAGTGTGTTTCTGAGCAGATGCCAAACAAGTCAGAAGATGAAACACCATTCTGCCCCTCGTGTCTTATAAGGGTGGAGGGCTGTCAAAAGGTTCAAGAATCGCCATGCCAAGCACTGACCTACTCTCAAAATTTGTGCACAGATCCGATTTTACCGACATACACCTTTTTAATCATTTTATGTCCCAGTTCCCTGTAAAACTTGTTTTTGTTTTCCTATTAGAGCCATCATTATCAGCAAAATAGTACCAAGCTGCACTGCTGCAATTTTCCCAGGCTCTTACAGCGAGAAGTTGACAGGAAGGTGACCTGGTTTGTCTTGCTCCAGCCCCAGATATGTTTTTCTCTCATTTTCCTGCTACTACTATATAGTGTCTTACGAATATGTTTTTGCCTTGGGGTGTTGTTTTGTCTTTCTAGCCTAATATAGATAAGTGATTTAATGTAGAAAGGAACTCGATTAGCAAATATAAACTGGCAAATATTTATGTTTTTAAGGATGATGAAACGGATGTCACTAGGGTTCTTAGAAGCAAATGTGGCTGGCAGTGCAGTTGAGTCTTTATTACTCAGTTTAGCTCAAATTTACGTTTGGATCTATCGATAAAAGACTGAAAATTAAAAAAATTACTAAAACCAGCTGGTGAGTTACCCTGTTGAATTTTACTGTATTGTTGTTCTGTATAAGTTTCTCAACATGAAAGAAGTAAAGATGCAGAATGTCTGGACGCTGCAGAAGCCTATTCTGTTCACATAATGATTTCCTGGTACAATTGACCAACATGAAAATTAACTGTTGGACTTTCCTCTTTTCAGTTTCATTTTTTCTCAAGAGTAGCTTGGCTAGTAAAAAATACGGGAGGTGGGTTAATTTTTTTTAAAGTCTTTAGGAAAGGTGGAATTTGGTGGCAATGACAGTAGGTCCTGTTTTTGCAGGGAGTTTTTTGCGTAGAAATTTGACCAGTTTGAATATGGGCACAGAAGCCTTTGCCTGAACCTATTAGACCTGCAGTTTTCTTGTGGTCTTTCACTGAACCTTCGACCTTCCTGGTAAGGTCAAATAGTTTCTTGTGCAGGGCCAGTTCAGTTCTTCAAGGGAACTCCTGACTTAAGCCTATTACAGAAATAATCTAACCAAGTATAAGCCTCATCTGTTTCTCTCAGCAGTTACCTGCTGGAGGGTAGTAATGAAGGCAGCTCATAGAATATTTAGTTGGGGTTTTGTTGCAAAGGCTAAATAAAATTACCTTTGTGAAGTATCTGCAACAGATTTGATTTTAATTCAAGTCACTTTTAGGAAGATTGTGACATGCCTGCTGGCAGCAAAAGAAAATCCCCTCTAAGGCTCTAAATCAGTATGTCCAAAAATGTCTCCAAAAATATAAAGGAAAAAGAGTGTGTTACAAAATGGAATCCTGAAGGCAAATAGCGTGAGACATCCTCCATTGTTTGTAGTGTAAAGTTGCTACAGGGAATTAGCTGTGGCTGTTAAAGCTGAGTACAACACCACAGTTTAATTTCAGCTTATGTTACTTGCTTGGGCATTTAAAATACTAGCCATGATGCATCAGCACTCCAAAGTCTTTATTGCCATTAGTCGGGGACAGAAACTGATCACCAGTTCCGTGTATAGTAAGGAGATTCAAGTTTCTAGTCACAGGTGTCGGCTAATGGGTTCCAGAAGTCACTGAGGCAGGATTACCATGTCCTTGAGAGCAAGCATTTCACTTTGGGCTTTCTTCAGCTGTACCCTTAGGCTTGGCTTTGAAGTGATATGGGCCACACTTCCCCGGCCCGCTCCTCGAACTGCTGTCAGGCTCAGTGTTCCCTGTGCATCCTGCTCTATAGAGCAAGTGAGGAACTGTTTTGAGTGGAGTTACTCTTGCTGCTCAGAGTTTCCAAGTCAACTGTTTTAATCTGTTGCTAATGAAACCCTTCTCGTTAGGCCCAGGGACATCCCTAGATGTTCTCCATCAAAATATGTAAACTGCAGTGACTGGTGCCATGCTGCAAGTGAGAAGATTAAAAACTACTATTTATTTGTACATCAACATACTGTTTGTTTGTCACAAACTCTAACCTAGGCCTTGGTCACTGGGCTGTTGCTTGACCCCACTGGCCACTAGCCAGCCTTTCGATGCCGTTCATGATTTCAGTGTAAGAGTCTGACCTGCAGTCCCAAACCGATGTGGACACCTGCTGATGTACCTATGTGGGATTGCAAGCCTCTGTTTGCAGCCCTTGCATTTACTCTGAGCAGTCACCGTGGCTGTGGGATGTACCTCCATGTGCGGGAAGGATCTTAGGGGCTTTATCCGTGGATACCACGTTTGCTGATGAGGCCAAAAAGATTTAACAAACTGGGGTTTGAAAATACCACAGCAGTTCTGCTGTGCCTATCCTCAGTGAGTTGCCAACCTGATTTTTAAGAATGTGTACATGGACAGGGAAAAGTATATGGAATTGCGTCTGGTTCCTTGATTTTATTTATTTTTTTAATCACATTGGTTTGATAGCCTTATCTCAGCAACTGGTTCTGAGAAGGGCTTTTTGCCAGTTTTACAGACTTGTCGACTGCATCAGTCACACAGCCCGTCTCAGGTCACAGCAGTCAGCGATTCAGCCAGCATTAAAATCAAGAACTTTCCTCAATAAGCAGATTCACCTTTTTGTAAGAACAGATGGCAGGACTAATCCAGCATCCGTTCGTAGCAGTGAATGTGCTGCGTCACCTTAGCAGGCTTTGTGCGGCTCCGGTGTCTGCCTCGGTTGACCGTCTTCTACCACCGCTGAATTGCGGGGAGAGTTACTGTCATCTCTGGTGGGCCCGCTCCAGCCTGCAAGAGAAATAAGCTCATAGATCGTTATGAGAGAAAAACAGAAAATGACAATTAGGAACTCACTGTATCTCTTCATTTGCATGAGTATTGGAGGTATGGTACCGATTCACAAGTGATTTTCATCAAGCAGATTCTTGAGCTGTTTTCCCTGTTTTCTCTGCCTCTGTGTCATGTAGCTAAAGCCAAACAGTGTGTTAGAGGCGATGGGTAAGCAGCATGGTACTCTGGTGGGAGGGAAAATGGTGTATTGATCTGCTTATAAACTGCACCACAGAGTAGAGTTTCAGTGCTAATAATATTAGTAATAGTGTATAGTAGCAGCTGTCTGTAAGGAAGGAAAATATACAGTGTGAAGGGCCCCATTATAGAACTGTAGCTTTAGGTGGTTTTGGGGGCATAGCCCAAAACTGTTCTGATTATAGTGGACTCCACGCACCTGCTGATCTTGGAAACTAAACTCTCTTGGGCTTGTCCAGTACAGGGATGAGAGACTGCTTGGCAATCTCAGATATTGTAGGCAAAAAGCGAGGAGTCCAGGCTGAAGAGCTGTGGCATGTTAAACACTAGAAATCAAATGAACCTAAATAATTAATTCACCTCTGTCACCACTGCTGAGCTGCAAGTAGTGCCAAAGAAGATATCTCAAAGTCCTTTGTCCTCTTACTTTGAGAATTTTTTTAATAATTTTCCAGTTGTCAACTGGTACTTACATTACTACCTGAGAAAGATGATGGAATTTGCTCCATAATCCTACATTTTCTGTGTGGTATTCCTAGCGTTACACTAACAGTAACAACCGCAGTCCAGACAGGAGGCAGTTGGGTGCACTGGGAGATTCTCTGCAGAACCAGCCTCCGGTGCAAACCAATGGAAAAATAGACCAGAGGCTGGAGGAGAAATAAAGAGCTGGAGAGTCTGAGGGACATAGCAGGTCAGTAAAGGGTTTGGGAATATCAGGTCTTCTGACTCCAGCTTCCAAGAAGGTAATAAACCATTAGAGCCTGCTGTTATAGCTCCTGACTGGCTGTTAGGACTTTAATCGTACATCTTCATTTCAAGATCAGCAGGCAGATAGCTGGCTTTTTTACAGCGTTTGAAGCAGAGGAGACTGCTGGAACATGCAATTATTTGCTTAAGGTGACAGACATGCCTGAGTCCTGGAGGACAGTAGTAGTTGAAAACTGGCAACTGCAGACCTGTTTGTTTTATGTAGAGGCATCTGCCTGGGGTGATGATACCAGGAAAAACTGTGTGAGAGTTTGGAACAGTGCCTGTCCTCTCTGCCAGCCTGTCTCTCCATGATGATCCTGTGGCATCTTGTGGCTCTTCCAAACATGAATGCTAACTGATCGTCTTGAAGCTTGACTACATGAAATGGTGGAGGCAGACGTGTCCTTTGGTCCTCTCTCTAACAGTTAAAAATTTTTAGGACAGGATTGCTGAATTTTTATCCACATCTACTTAGGCAGAAGTTTGGCATAGTCTCTAGTTCTCTTTGGCCAGTGACGCTTTTGCAGCTGGTTTCCGAGACAGCTTTTCTCTTTACACTGCTTTTCTCTCCAAATTACAAGTGGTGTGAAATATGGAATATGCTGCAGGAGCACAGGGGATACCATATATGAGGGGAAACTACTGGATTTCTGGTAACCTGGTTTGAGAATTCAGTTTACCTTTAGACAAAGTCTGATTCAGGGATAGGAACTAGTCCAGTTTTTTTCTCAGAGGTTTCTTGTATCTTTACTAGCTAAATCATCTAACCCTTTTCTTGTGTGAGTTTAAGTTATCACACAGAGTGCTGCAGCTGCCCTGTTGCTTTTCTGTTTCTGTCCCCAAATATGCTGCTCCTCTGCTCTTTGAAACTACTTAACAATGGGTAAAAATCTAAAATCAAACAGAGCTAACTTTTTTAAGTAGTGGAAACTCCAAGTATGTTCCCCCTCCTTCTTCTTCTGCCCCATCTCTCCGTCTTTTACTATGCTTTGCCCATTGTTTAGTCCTTTCCTTTTTGATTGTCAGGTAGTAAATTCACCATGAAGAGTGTCTGGGATGTACAGAATACGTCCCTCTCTGCATGGTGGGGATCTCTGTTAGGGAGGAGGAGGCAACAAGTCAGTCTCCCCTTCACCCTTTTCCAGCATTCTTCAGACAGCTGCCAGTCAGGGTAAGCAGCGTGACGGAAGGGATGGTAATTACGCACACTTAAACTACAGCACCTTGTCCTGTAGAAGTTGGAGTCCTTGACGTACTTAGGGAAATTATGTGTATTCTGCCAGGACCCCAGGCAAAATATTTACCTTTCTTCCTGTTACAAAGATGCTTGTTTCTAAATAAACACTATAGTCTGTTTTCCCCTGTTCTGTGCATCCTACTCCTGCCCTGGCATTGGATCCTGAAGTGAATGCAAGTGAGGGAGGTGATCACTGAATGAAAGAAGAGTGATGTGTGGCAGGTCCAGTATGGTCTTTTCAGACCTGTGCTGACTAGTTCTGAATAAACACCTCTTGTTTCTAATGTTTTATGAAAAATGAGAAGAAAAATACAGGGAAATGTGTATCTGGTTTGGTTTGTAAATGGTTTGGCTGTAGCTCTTAACTCCTTAAACCTGTCTGTTAGAACAAGATTAAGGAGCTACCAGAGGTTTATGAAGTCTCGCTTGATGCCTTGCCACCTCATAAGACACTTTCTCGGTGGCTACAGCCATGAAGTGGGCCCATGCAAAGACTCTGAAGTCATACACTTTTAATACATATATGCTTTCTCAACTGTAATTTCTTTGGAATACTGTGTAAAACATTTTGATTTATCTTAGTTTCACCTGATTTTATTGGATTGTGAAGAGCTGTTAGTTCGTCATTTAGACTGCCACGTAGCATTTAAACTCATTAATTGTCAATTACCTGACAAGCCACAGGAACAGCTCTCTTGCTGGGCAGAAGCCTGAAAAGCCCATTTGAACCTTGACAAATGTTAGCACATTTAACGAGCTAACAATGAATTTGAGTTTTTGCATGTTCAGTGGGAACTCTTCCCAACTGATGGCCAGTTACGTTTTTCTCTTCAGTCCAGGAGAGGTAATGAGACCAGGACAGCATTCAGAGCAGTCCACGGAGAGCCTCTCTTTAGAAGCTGTTCTTTCTTTCTCCGTTGTGAGGTTGGACTGAAGAGTGCCTCCCATTTCAAAGGCTTAACATCTGAAATACATTATTTAGGGTTCCTGTAATTTTATTTATGAGAAAATTGGGGGGTTAGACAGCAAAATATTATGTTTCAGTGTCAACATTAATCTGTTCTCTGGCCTAAAACCCCCCAAAAGTGCTTGCTGCCAGGGTGGGGAACTGGAAGTAGGATTGTAATTAGCATTGGACAAGGCGGGACAGCAGTCGGATTCAGTGCTTGCCCAGACATTCTCATCTGGAAAGTAGGCTTGATGTCTTGACAGCAGTCCTTCCTTTCCCATCACTAAGTCCTATGCCTCATTTGCCTTCGGTACTTCCATGATGCAGATACTCATGGGTTTTATGTTTCTAGTTTGTCGCTATGTGTGTCTGAACATGGAGTGCTAATTACATCACATAGCTGCTGAAGATCAGCCAGCAATGTAATGCGTCAAAAATACAGAGCTCTACCTGAGGCAAAATTGGTTGAGGTGGTTTACTTTAAAAGAGCTTTTTGTAACTTTCCAAATTCAAGTTCTGAGAGCTGGGTGAAAGCTGGAGTCAATACTAAGGTTAACTTAAGAATGGCTAGGAAAGGCTTTTTCAGGAGAAAAAAACCCACCATACTGACAAAGTGCTCTTGCTATGGAATCAGCTGTACTGGCAAAGCTGTTCTTTGTACTGTTTTAGTAACACTTCTCCCGGGAGTGCGCACACATGAAATCAGCTTTCCAACCAAAAGCATGTGCTGCCAGTATAAACATGTCTGCACAGAGGGGCTTCTGCTGGCACAGCACTGTCCCGCAAAGGCCCACCTCTTCTCGCCCTGCCCGGAGAGGGCTCTGCCAGCAGAAGCCTATGGTATATACATGGCCTTAGTGTAGCTGAGCTTGTTTATTCATCCACTTTTGTAAAAGTCCTTGTGATGTTGAGTATAGTGTGGCAGAGTGCTGTTCATGAACCCCAGCCTCTCAATGTCAGTCTATTAATCTTTGCTAAACCTATTAAACCCTGCTTCTTAATACACTTCCCACCTGCTTCACTCTGCAGTACATGTTGTTAGGGACAATGCGAGAGTGTGTAGCTTGGTAGATGAAATTTTCACAAGTGTCTGAGTGAACTTAGTGACTTAGGTTCTTGAGAGTCTTACTCTGTGTGGCTCTCAGCCTCATTCAAGGTCTACAGTCTTGTATTTATACTGATTGATCACTTGTATGGGTAGGTAACCCTCATTACGTTGTTTGCAGACAGAGTGAGCCAAATCATCGCTGATAGGAATCAACATCACCCTGTAAATTTCAGTGAAACAAGCTCATTTACACCACAGTGAGGATTTGGTGCTTTACGACTGGGCTCATGAAGGAAAATGTTTGAATGGAGCATTTGAGCCCCTAAACTCTGTTCAGAGAATCTGTCACACTGCCGCGTTTTAGAAAGTGCAGCCTCAGACGGCTTCCCCTCTTATAACCTGTGTCATATGATATGCGCAATACAAAAGATGCGTGAATTACAAAGAGCAGCCTGATTTCATGTATGTTCGAGGCAGCCATAACACCGCTTGTAATTTGTTATTGGGAGTTACTTACTTTTCAGTCAGCTCAGAAACGGGGACAGAAAACAGATTGCTGTTATTGCATGTTCTGACAGTGGGCATACAGGCTGTCACACCGGTTCCCTCTTCCACCTCGGTAACAGCACAAAATAAATTTTCCCAGTTCTTTCAAAGCAGTTACGAATCTTTCCACTTTTTGGCAGTCTTGTTCTGTGTGCAAGAGATGTTATAAATGGCTTTATTTTCAGAAGAATATCCTTTTGCTCATATCTGTCCTGAATACAAAGAGGTCTTAGGACTTAAGCATCAGGTCTACGAGCAAATCCAGTGCATTTCCAGCAGGATTTCTTCCGTGCATCAAACAGCATTGTCAGTCCATCCGGAGAAAGCTGTACCATTCCATGCCAATATAGAGTCATTCTCTCTGATCCGAGTATTACATTTTTCATTTGTGTAGAGAAATATGCTGCGCTCGGGTTTCTGCAAATGTGTCTTGCCAGTGTCATGGGAACTTTGTCAAAACCGTAGTGCTAAGGAAGTAGAGAAATCCAATCTGGGATTTACCTAGGACTTGTCGGTGTCGCTGGTGCTTTGTATCAGTGTCAGGCAGGCTGTCGGGCAGCAGGAGGGAGAGAGACAAATGGCTCATTTCTTTTCCTACTTGGAGTCACTTGTTAGCTAAAGTAAATCCTAAGGTTAGGTTTTGAGCACTGTGTCTGCTCCACTGTCCTCCCCAACTTTGGAATGGACCATGTGATGTTTAATTAGAAAAGCTACTATTATCTTTAAGTCCATGCCAGATTCAGCTCAAGGCCACTGTCGCTTACCAGGGCATAAAATCAGAGATCTGGGAGGGAGGGAAGATCAGAGGTGGTGGCCAGATGCTGGCTGAAGTTGGCTCTCCATCTTTTAGAATTCAGTGAATCTGCCATCCGTGTAACGACTCAAAGGACTTTCGTGCCTCAGAGAAAGGCCTTTTCCTTCACAGATTTCTAATGCTTCAAGAAATAAGGCTTTTTTGCATATAGTGGAGCTTTTGCCCTTGAAGGATCTGATGCCTTTGTGCTTGACACCTCCCAGCCTCCCTCCATTGAAACTGAAGTGATCCTGATGGAAGGGGAAGTCTTCAAAAACAGGACTGAGACTTTCATTCCCTGCCCTACCCCTGATCTGCCATGTCTTTCAGCAAGTCACTTTACATCCTTAAGTTGCTGGTTTCCTTCCTGTCCCCTTCTCGCTTTATCTGTTTAGGAACCTAAGACTGAAAATTGTCTCTTCAGCTGTAGGTGCGGGCAGGCATACACTGAACATTTAGTAGAGAAGAGTCTATAAACGCCTGCTTCAGGCATACACATGTCTATGGGCTGCCAAACGCTTTCTGGTTCCCTGAGGAACAAAACCTGAAGCTGTGGGCATCGCCAGTTTTTTGGGTCCTAGAACAAGCAGAGGTTTGTCCTGTTTGGGTCACTGTAAAAGGGGACTGTGCCCCTGCTACAGGGAAGGGCGGAACAAAGGAAAAAGCCTGGTCTTATCCGGGAAGAGAGCTTTGTCCCTGCCCCCATCAGGGACCGGTGGGATGGGCATTATGAATTCTGTTTGTGGCCGGGTTTATGTCTGTCTTGGTGCTGTCCTACTACAAATAAATATTAATAGGTGTAGATAAAGGTAATTCAGGATTTTTTTCATGCTGAACTGGTATCTGCCCAGACGGCAGCTCTTGGAAATTTCATCTGTTCAGTGCTTTTAAAAATTATCAGGCCTTCAGTGTTGTCCAACTAGCACTGGCGGCGGGGGGGGGAAGTAAAATAA
>NW_009625886.1:81486-81755 GCF_000690535.1 Cariama cristata | reverse complement strand
GAATAGTTCTCAAGAAAATGCACTTTTACATCTTTCTTACCTGATCCTCACCCTTCTGTACAGCATGAAGTGAGGGAATAAAGGCTGAAGAATTGAATTTAGGAGATGATCAAATGCATTGAAAATTTTAACATGGCAGTTTTGTAAGCATCGAGATGCTGTCCCAAGGCAGCCTGACACACTGATAGCTTGGTATGAAATGCAAGGGAGAGCTTTTAAATAAATAATATGTGAAAAGAGCTCCTCCAACCCAGTTTTTATTCAGCAGA
>NW_009625886.1:0-81455 GCF_000690535.1 Cariama cristata | reverse complement strand
GAAGGAGAGGGGGGAGGGCTCATTTCCGAGCTAAGCGGTGGTGAAAATGCGCTCATTCAAATGTGAAGAATTTTTAATTGGGGGAGAGGGAGGCTGAGAGCAGGCGGGACTGGAACAGAGGAGAGAGCAAGGAGGGGGCAGAGCGAGGGAGCGACGGAATGGCAATTCTTAAAGATGCATTAAACTGCAGGGAGCCTAAAGTAGGCTTAGAGATGAGCCTAAGTAACTGGGACAAAGTCTGCTCAGAAGCCACAGATGGGCCTTGGCTTTCACTATTATCTGCTTGAACTCACAAAGGGGAGGAGAGGGAGGGAAGGGGGCGAGCGTAAGATGCTTCCTCTCCTCCCTCTCCCTCGCATTTGCATCGAGAGAAAAGTATTGTTCGCTTCCACTTGTACAGAGACGGGCAGGAGGGACGGAGGGTGGGAGAGAGCAGCGGCTCCCGGTAGCTCAGGGGATCAGGCAGCCCTGGATTCTTCCAGCGGGCTTCTGCCAGGCAGGGTGTTAATGTGGCGTGAAAGCAGTTTAAAGCCCTGGGCCTCTCTCTCGGTCAGCAGGGTGTCCCATGCAGGCCAAAGTCCCCAGTGGGTGGCTGTCAGTGGCAGTTCGGGTCAGTTAGACAGAAATTTATTACTATTATATTTTCCCCCATTTTTTTGTTAGAGCAGTGGGGAGAAAGTGACAGCTGTATTAAGGGCTGAAATGCCTCCAAAGGGATCAGAAGACATCTGCAGAAGAGGGCTTCTGACAAAAACCCCTTTCACTATGCCTTAGCAGCAGCTTCCAAAGATATCGTGGAAAAGAAAGGAAATGAAGGTTTACTGCTTCTGGAGGGCTCAGGCTCCTGCCTTTGTATTCCTCTCTTTATTTCTCTGTTTCTTTATTCCTTTCCAGCCTTGCACAGCATAGGCATCCTTTCCCGTTAGCGCCCCGGCGCCTGAGAGAGGAACAGCCGCCCTGCTCCCTCCGCGAGCTCGCTCCTCTGTGCTCTTTGTCTGATTTCCAAATAATGAAAAGTGGAGACTTCGAAGAAAAAGGTTGTCTCAGAGTCATGTCTGAAGGCAAGCCCTCCTGCAAGGCAGTGCTGAGTTCCTCTGCCACCAGTGCTATCAAGCTTGCCAGAAATACTTTAAGCAGTCGAAATGGCTTTGTACTTTTTAATCTCTCTGTCCCTAACCGTCCTTGCCCCTCTCACATCCCATCCTGTTCAGCTGTGGAGCTTGGGAGGGGAGAAAAAAAAAGGGAAAAACAGTAATTGCTTTTATCATTAACCCATTCAGCTGCAAATCCCCCTCCCTAAAGAAAATTCACACACAGATTTGCGTATGCAATCAACTGTATTCTTTATTTCTATAGCGCCTTTCTTATTAACCACCTCTTTCAAAGGAACTCTTCAGGAAATAAAATTGGTTAGAGATTAAATACAAGAAGTCAACCTTCCGTGTTAAAATACTGCCATTTTTGTGAGGGAGGCAACGTTAGCTGGCCTTATCGCTCACACTGCTTGTTTTCACATCTGCTGCCCCATTGAGATGGGGCATTCAACACGGCAGATCGGTTCTGTGCCAAGTAGCTGTGGGCAGCCTCCCTGTATGAGTGATCTTAATCCTTCATTACCTTAACAGGTTTTACTCTCTGGGATTCTGATTTTTTTTTTTCTTTTTTTTTCAGGCTTTGAAGCACCGTAGAGACTAAAATAGAACTCTGTGGGTTTTATTAATGTTTCAGAGGGTTTCATTCACGCCTGCCCAAGTTCTGTTTATTTGGGTTTATGTCACCTCTCCTGCGAGCGGCCCGAGAGCTGCGGCTGGACGAGCAGTACCTGCTGGGGCTGGGGAAGCTGCCGTGGGTCCGTGGGGCTGCCAGTTTCGGCAGCTCTCCTGGCACTGCCATCCCCCTAGCTTTGGCTCCAGAGCTGGTTACAGTGATTGCTGGCAGTAGAAATGTGACTTTTGGGTAGTTGTTTTTTTTTTTTCTGCTGAAAATAATACAAAAACCTTTTGAGAATTAAGATCCTAAATGAAAGGAATAGTATTTTGAAATAAAAGAATGAAGAATAACATTACTTTCTTATGTGTATAGAAGATACGATACATAAAGGAAGGCATAACATCATATATAGCACCTTTCTTTCTGATTGCAAATATGCAATTGCTGAGCATCAAAAGAAATTCAGCAAAGGAGCATTTTTATGTTCATTAATCCTGTATGTCGTTGTTCTGGCTACGTTTCTTCATTTTCTGAGATCCTGTTATAAATCTGTGATTGTTGAACTCAGCATTTGAAGCTGTAAGTGAAAATTTGTAATATAGGAATTCACAGCTGGAGGCTCATGTGTCAGTTATGGCTGGACCAACGTTGCGTGCTTTACTGAGTACAAGCACAAAAGACCACTTTTCCCATAAAGTAGTCGGGAAAGTGGAAGAAATTACTTTTCAGATTCTCTCATCTGTAAGCTGTAGTACCAAATACTGTCATTTGGTAAAAAAAGCAAGCAGGTAATTCTGAGTAGTCTCATTTACTATAAGAAAGATAAGAAATTCCAAAGTGCTTTGCCAGCGGGTTACTGAAAAACATCGGTATTGTTAGATAATTTCTCATTCAGACTCCAAAACAAAACTCAAATGGGTGTCATTTTGTGTGTAATCAGTATCCAGAGACATCTCAGTCCTTCATGAGAGTTTGTTTTCCGTTAACTGTGATGACATTTTGCACTAGCATTTGTTCACTCTTATTTATAAATGGAGAATAAATCCACACTATAGTAACAGCAGTGCTCCCCCAAGGCAAATTGTTCACACTCCAGAAGGTGTTGGAGTTTTATTGTGAATATTGTGTGCTGTTTCTGTGTACTTCAGTTATGGTTTAATAATTGAAAACTCATAAGACCACGAAAGTTTTTGGAAAATTTACAAATCCCAGGTAAAGCAACATTAAAGATGGATGGAAACAGACATTGAGAGCTGGTCTGCTTGGCATTTGGCCAGTTTCCTTTTAATAACACATAACTCACCTGGTTAGGTCTTTGTAATCCCTGTGTAAGAATAAACTGACTCTACAGCTGGAGTCAGCGAGGGAGATGTCACCATCTCATTTCTGCTGTTTACAGTGAGACTTAAATAGTTCACGGTTTTGAGTTACGTAATGAAAGTATCAGACTGGAAATGTAGCTTTAAGATAAAAGCGCATACATGCCTGTGTCAGACTGTGACTGAAGTTGAAACATTGCTTGTTATAAATATTTTTAAAGGATATTGTTTGCATTTTAATTTAATGTGGAAAATTATGAAAATCCTAATTGAATTGAAATAGTATAGTGAAAATTGAATCAGGAGGGATATATAGATAGCGCAGCTATTCCTTGGTTTGTCTCAATGTATTGATGCTTTGGGTACCATTAAAATCCTTCACTAACTCTTCTCACAGAGGCTTCTGGTCCTTGGGTTGCCCTTTGGCTAATCAGGATCCTGCCCCTGCACTGCACTGGGTGGTTTTGTGTTGCCCTGAGCTGGTGGTGCTCTTTGTGATGGCTTTGAAGGTCCCTGAACGTGCTTGGAAGCAGGGGTAAGGGGGACAGCTCTCGTCCGGGGTAGAGCGATTAGGGGAAACAGCTAGTGTCTGAAAGTAGATGCTTAGACACAGCTGCTCTTGTTGGAGTACCAAAACTGGAGCTGCACCCAGCAAACTGAAAGGTTAGCAGCCTGTGTGTGTCAGCAGAATCTTTGTTCAGAAGTGTAAATTCCCGGGAACAAAAATAATGAGTATTCTGTTTCCACTGCTTTCTCTCCCAGCAATTGAATAACCTGTACCTAAGGGTCAGAACCACAAGAATGGTGTCTCTGCCGTGGTTTTCTCTTTGTAATCCTCAAATGCAGACGGTCCTGGCCTAGAAATTCAAACCACATACGGAGCGTATGACTGCAAGGAAGAATCTTTGATTTTGAAAACGGGAGAACGAAGAGTGGAAACCCAGCGAGTCTCACTGCACACATACAACCTCACTCCTGGGTGATTCATTGCTCATTAAAAGGACAGTGATCAAGAAATGCTCCATTTTGTAACAAATGTGGGAATTGCATGCGACTCCCCTGCCACCTGCCACTCTCACAACTGCCACTGTCTTTCAGAGATCAAGGAGTGAACAAATCAAGAGCACAAAGCACCTTCGCTTGACGAGACGTGATCGCTAATGTTGCAGCATCAGTTGTAACAGTGATAACGTTATGGTCGTAATGATCAAAAGACGTAAGAGAAAAAAAGGATTGTAGGGGTAGTTAGTATGTTTTGTTGGAGTAACTAATACAGCTGGCAAAAACAGCCAGGCTTTCATCAGCTCAAGTAAAGTTGGGGAGATGATACTGTGCTGCTGTTGTCTTCGCTGTACCTGTTCCTGCATGATATAGAAGCACAGATTTTGCAGCTGTCAATCCGGGGCTTCGAATGAGTCCCTCAAAAACCTCTGCCTTAAAACTCCCTTGAAAGCACACAGACAAGATGGCGTGTACTTGCGTGTATTCTCCCTAGAGTGTGGTAAGCAGTCTTGTGACTGGTTCTGCTCCAGGAAGGATATCATCAAAAGAGGAGAGGAGAACAAAATCAAGAAAAATCATATGCTTATGAACTGACTTCACACTAGTAAAACCTGAATGTTGCTATTTTATTACCTTTTCTTTGGTCCTTCTGTGTAATACATACCATTTCTTAAAATTAGAAAACACAAGCTTCACCCTTGTTTTAATACCATCCAAGAGAGATAATCATTGTGATTGTTGAAAAGGGGTAGGAAGGGGGCAAAGTAGGGAATTGCCATGAGGATTGCTATAAATAGAACTTTGCTATAGATGCTTTTAGTGGAGAGTGTTCTTGCAGACAGGCTTGTAGCGAAGAGGGAGCAGATTTATTGTGCAGGACTGTCAGCCTTTCTCTGAAAGATTTGTTGATGCTGTGCCAGTATGTTCAATTTAATTCTCTTGTGCTTCTGCCTAAGAATCCCCCCTCTATGCTTTCTGCCTAAGATTTTCTGTATTCGTACATTGTTCTTTCCATTGCAATACAAGGAGCAGCGCTGTTTATTTGAGAAGGATTCTGCAGTTTAATTTAGGAGAATGGTTCACCTGCCTTATGGGGATGCTTTCTGGCTTTGAACTGTTGAAGCTAATCTGAACTAGTCTTGGCATACCTCATGCTACCATGTGCTTTGTGGAAGTGGAGATGGAGGAACTTTTTTCTGTAGTCTGAACAGGGACAAAGGAACAAAGAAAATATTCTTTCTTTTTTTTGAAGAGTTTTGATCTAACTGTTTAGTGTAGCTAAGGCTGAAACAATAATGAATCCTGCAGTATTGTCTGTAATTTCAGACTATCATGTGAGAGCTTTCTTTTCCTCCTCCTTCCGCCACAAAGAGTCATTTTTAATTTCTATGGATGTGTTCTTTCACTGGAGGCCCTGCTTCTTGCTGCCAGAGTCAGCAGACAGGTTCAGCCAAGTCAGGCTCGCTTGGCTCTGTGCACTCATTCAAAAGCAGGTATCAAACAGAAGCAGAGAATTTAGTTTTATTTTACTGTTTTTGTTCTTTCCTAAATTGCATCTACATCAATCCTTGAATCTTTCTGAATTTAATGAGAATATTTTAATGTTCTTGTGTCAGAAAGAACTCAAGACTAGACATACTGCTGGTTTTTTCTTTTCTTCAGCTGAAAGTCCACACCAGACAATACAAAGATGGGCAGAATGTTCACGCTACCTCCCTGTTAGCCTCATCCCAAAGCTCAGAGCTGAGGGAGAGCTAAGAGGGCAGAATCTTACCCCTGTCTCCTCGGTATGTCTTGCACTCGGCAGATCATCCCAGAATCATCCCTGAGGAGCAACTCTTTTCCCTGTCTTAACCATAAAATTACTGTGTCCAGTATGTTAGTGGCAATCGGGGAGGCCGTTTGTGTTGAAAAGAGTTTCCTGTGACAGGCTGTCTTTAGTCACGAGGCATATCAACATGATTGCATTTAGAAATTGGGATGGATGGCAGCTGTTCAAGTATTCCTTGAAAAAATGTTATTATACGGCTCAACTATAAATCTCACAAACATCCTAGTCCCCCTGTTACAGAGACATAAATACCCTGCACTTGTTGGCTAGAACTTAACGGTTAACTGTTGCTGACTTTCCTCTTCTGGAAAAAATGCCTGATGTAATGGGAAGGTTTACTGGTGGTGGCGATTCTTCCATGAATGGACTCTTGTGGGTTGCTGGGTGTCATAGCAAGGTGCGCTCCAATGGCAGCCCCAAGACCTGTGTGAAAAGTGATGCATGAGAGTGTCAATTCAGAGGTGCTCACAAGTAGGAAAAGGGATGCATTGGGCACTACCCGTTTTAGGAAAGTATTTTTATAGGTTCAGGAATAGAACATTTCATTTCCTTATTTTATTTTTCCTTTTTTTCCTCTAGCTTGTTTCTAAATGTCAAAACTCTGAAGAGTTGCAAGCGCCTCTAATGCTGGCCGCGTTAGGCTGATTGTGGTGGAGGGAGACAGCTGTGCGCTGTCTCAGTATAGAGGGGAGGAAATCAAAAGTTCACCCCAGAGCAGACACTCCTGTCAGTCATAACGCATCGCTGAGCAAGATGAACCTTCCCTCCTCCCTCCTGCTGGCAAACACCATAGAGGGGCCCATTGTTGCAAAACCTGTTATCAGAACAGACGTGCTACAGTGGCATAGTTAATCCACAGGAAGCTTTAGCAACACACTACGTATTGATCACAGCAGCTTAATCAAAGAATAGCTGATGAATGAACATATGGGCAACGCTTAAAGGGAGGCAGCTCATTGGAGCTGGAAGCATTATATTTTGATCAGATTTGTAGGTTTGTGCTCATTACAGTTTCTCAGGCCTATGATAAAATGTCACAAATATAATTGTAGTTGACATATCGTCAAAAAGGAGAGAGGCCGCTCTTTACCCTAATGTTGACTCGCCTTGACAATCCAGTGGCCCATAACATTTGACCTGTAATCTCAACAGAGTTACAACAGTAAGTGGGATCAAGTCCAGTCAAACCTTCACAAGGCTGCTCCAGGAATGTATGAGAGTGTCTCAAGAGGGGACAGTCTGCCTGTCCCTTGAGTTACCGTTGCACAAAGATGCTGACAACAGCACTGTATGGTACTCTGCAATTAGAAGCTCCCTCAGTTCGAGCCCTGTCTCAGCTCTAAGCACTTCTGTCTTTGAAAGACTTTGGCAAAGTGATTCTACTGTAGTCAGTCAAAAATAAAGAATGGGTGTATGTAGAGATAGAAATGATGGTTGTAACAAAACTCCTACCAGCCAAAGGGTGACTGTGGTAGGTGGCTTTTTTATTGAAATCATCTTCTGCCTGACGGAAGAAGGGATGTGAAGGGATGCCTTAGTCCAGGAATGCAGAGTAGCTTCCTTTTGCAATTTGCTGTGTGTTGCATTTGAGGCACAAACAGGGTTCTTTTTTCTCAGTGGTTTTGACGCTCTGCAAGCAACAGCATTAGAGTTGCCATGTACGCTGCAGCAGGTCGATTATCACAGCTATATTTCCCCTCCCTCGTCTTTTTTTAGGAATACCATCTGTTTAGTCATTAGCCCCATCAGCTCTCATTAATTGAGTCATGTCTCATTTAGGCTGCTGTATTATCTTCTCATTGTTCCCTAGATAAGGAATCGCAGGCTTTTTTCCAGATGCCTCGCTTCCTGTTGAGCTCTGTCCAAAGTCAGGTGTCAGCTGGAGAGCAAGGATGGGATCCAAACCCAGGCTGTCTTTCAAAGCCTCATGCCAAACTGCCAGCCTGTTCCTTCAGGGCACCAAGTGCCAACTTGTCTGCGCTGGCCCAGCTTTGGAGAGTCATGGGGAATATGGAACGGCCTTGACTGAAGAGAGAAAGCCTTCTGTCTCCTTTCCCCTTCGATTTCTCTGCTTTTCATCATCCCTTCTACAGCTAATAGGGTTTTTTCCTCCCTCCCAATGGCACAGTGGGTGCATCTCAGTATCAAAACCCTGATGCAGAACAGATATTAAGAACAAATCACCTAGAAGGAAGTGATGGGTTGCATTTCAATTAGCACACTTTGGTTACACAGAATTAGTCCTGTCACAGAACTTTATCAAGAAAGCCTTCAGAAAAGCAAGGAAAAGAAAGGAGCCCTCCTGTGTAGTTGAATTTCAACACTGGAGGGCTGAGGGTTTGTTATAAAATCTTCTGTTTAACTCCATTGTCCCAGGCTTATGTTTTTTTTTACCATTAGTTTTATTGAACTTGCTGAGTTGATTTTTATTGTTTGAAGAGTAGAAGGATTAGTTACAGCACAGCCCTTTGATTTGATTCCTTATCCTTAAAAGAGCCCAATTTGAGTGGGAGAGTGTGTTAGAAATGAACCAGCTCACTGCAGAATGGATCATTGTTAAGACTACAAAATGTAGGTGTGAGTTTGCGAAAGATGCCGGAGAGCAGGATTAGGAAGGTGTTGAAGTAATCAAGGCTCCTCAGAGTGATTTACAAAGAAATGAATTAATTAGAGCAAATTGTGAGTTCACAGTTTTCTTGAATGACCTGCCTGGCTTGTATGCTCTGAGGCCTTCAGACAATATATGATCCCTAAACATTTTAAGCACTTGGCCAAAAGAGCGAGAACAAAATGTGGAACTGCTGAAAGAAAAGTGTTTCTTTTTGCAGACATTTAGATGAAGACCTGTTATGTCTGTGCAGTTTTCCCAACTTGCTTAGCTGTCAAGTAATTAAACATTAACAATAAATTCTTTTGTTCCCGTTGTTCCCATGTATGTCTGCTTTCATTTTCATTTTGCTGCAATGAGGTACAGTTTCTTCCTAGGGCTTCTCTTAACACGTGTCAAATGGAGGACGTAGCTTCCTCCAAAGTTGTGGTTCCACAGAGATGTCATGTTTGCCAAGTCTCCTAGAAACAGTGGCCAGTGTAGCGATGACCTTCATTAGTGGGCAAAAATCTAGAAAATTCGTGAATCTAGAATGAAATGGCACATAGACTCTAAACCCAGTGTTAGACGTCGGTGATGCTGAGCGACCAAATTACTTTCCATGGAAGATGTGAGCTACCTGTGCCCTTCAACTTCACCTTCCCTCCCCGAAATGCAGTGTTTACTTTGACCTGTCGTACCGTGCATTTGAAGCCAAAGCTGGAGGAAGATTTACTAAGACTTAAGAGGACAGAACTCCTTGGCCATCTGTTCTATGCTGTGCGGCCTCTCTGCTTACCCTGGTGCCTGGCAAGTGCTTAGCGGGGCTGGGCAAGTTGTTTCTTCTTCTTGCAGGTCTACTTGTAGTTTCCACTGCTGCCTGCTTTATATCGCTGCTCTAATTTGACCTCCTCTTAATGTCAAGCAGCCATAGACTATCACAAGCTGTTTGTGTTGCATATATTTTATTGCCTGTCCTGTCTTCCTCCAGCCCCTTTTGATTCCAGGAGAGAATAAAATACTGAAAGGCAATTTTCTTCAGCCAGAAATTGTGTATATTATCTGCATATGAAAAAATGCATAATTTGCTAGCTCCAGTTCCTGTGATATCTTTGTAGATTGCATTATAAATACAAAAAAATTAAGGTTCATCATTCAAATGGATTACAGTCTAAATCAGAAAAACAAATATAAAGTTTGTAGGATAAAGCATAATTTATAAAGAACTGCCTCAAAATGGAAAACTTAAAAAAAAAAAAAAAAAAAAATTGTACCCAATTCTTTCTTAAATGTGGTGACCACAATATTTTGCGTCTTTATTCACTGCTTTTCTTATCCTTGCAAAGACTCTACAAAGTACCTATTCTAAACTGAGGCGTGGCAGGATGAAGCTTCAAAGGTATCGATTTCTTTATAGGAAAAGCTTTAGCTGACTTCCTAACAAGCCATCTAACTTCAGACTTAATTGTAAATGGATTCTGGTTCACCAAGGTGCCAAGATGTCCATAATGTCTCCGTATCTGCTTGTTGTTTTGCAAATCAAAAGAATGCATTAATAGTGATGAATACACTGAAGTCAAGTTGAACAGCACCTGTGATTGTACTGTCTGGGAGAAGAAAAGAGCTCAAGGATTACGGGGGGCCTTCCCTCTCTACGCTGACTGTAGGGAGCCTGTGGAGGCCCGACGTGCCGTGGGTGTGGGCTGAGCTCAGGAGATGTGCGCTGAGCTCAGGATTTGCCTATATAACCAGCTTGCGTTAACCCTTCTGTAGATGGCCTGCCTTGTTCTTTCCCAGGCTGCTAGGCTACAGCAGAGGGGCGAGCAGGGTTATCGCTAGAGCCAACAAGCTTGTGCTCTTAGGAGGTTTAAAATCAGCTTGTCATAGTGAGCCAAATACAGACATTTTTCTGATTATCAGCTGAGGAAGAGAATGAGCGGGGATAGTTGTTTGCCTGTAAGTATCGTTTCTAGGAGCTGAGAGGCTTAGCGGATTAATCTTCCTTCTGGGATGTGGATCAGGCTGAAGTGCAGGGCAGGATGATTATTAAGACTGAAATTCTCTGTCAACTTGTTGGCAGAGATAGTTTCTCTGCATCAAGATGATGGTGGCAGGAGCGTCTCGTCTCAGAGGCAGCACAGGGAAAGGGCATATCTGAGACGCGACTAAGAACGGCAGGCTGCTTTCTGGAGGGGAGGGAGGCTGGTTTTGCAATGCCGGGTTTCTTTAAGTCTTCCTGCTGTAAGAATTACTTTCTTTTTTCCTGCAGAGTTTTTGGTAAGGACTACCAGCATTGCGGAGAGCAGCACTGATCAATGGCTTGTTTCTGATGTTCTTTTGAGCGCTGGAACAGTCCTTTCTCTGTCACTTCAAGGCTGGAGGTGCTTCTTTGTTTTCCCCTCGAAGACCAGAAGGTCTTTCTCTGTCATAGTCAGAGTCGGAGTGGTGGTTGCACTTCAGCTATGCTAAATGCCACCTTGGTGCCAAGCAGTTACCCAGCAAGGAGTGCTGCTTTTGAGGCTTCCTTCTTTCTCGGCCTTTGCTAGTCCTTGCCGCCAAGTCCTCCTTCCCCTTGAGGAATAATTGTTCAGCCTGGAGTATTCATGTGCAGAGAACACATTACGTTCTGTTTATTTTTGCTATATTCATTTTGCCCTGTGAGAGGTTCTGGGTCAGGAGGACACTGAGATGCGTGCTTATATGAGCTGCGCCGCATTGACGTTGGCTGTAGTCCTGCTTTACATTCACATTGCAGCGCTGTGCAGGAGCCCAGGGAGCAGAACAAGACTCTTACTGTGCTGGGTGCTGGGCAAACGTAGCAGAAAGACATCCAGTATTTTTGGTCCTGCAGAGTTTCTAATTTAAATGTAAGATCTGCAGTTGCAGATGGAGGCTGGTATGCAAGGGCACAAGGAGCCAATAGTGGTCATTATGATATTCTTTTAGTCATTTTTTAATTTGAGGGATGTTACAAATAGCAGACAGGTAAAACTGGGACCTCTTTGTTCTGTAATATTTAAACAGCGCCCTTTTGATTTTGTTTATTTTGTATTGAAGGGTATAGTAATTTAGTTTTGAAGTAAGTGGTATGTTACGTTCTCACTTAGGAGCTTGTCTCTTAAATACTCTTAAAGAAATGTGAATTTGTACTGGACTCTACAGTAGAAAGAGCATCTGGTTTGGGCTTTGATAGTCTTGGGAGCTTGTAGACAGGTGTGTGCATCCTGAGGCAGAAAATATCTTTGTGAGTGCAAGTTTTTGCCATCAGATTTGGTTTGAATGCAGCCCCAGAACTAGTTTCCGGAAAGGTCTTCTCCAAATGCGGCCTGTCTCAGCATGCTTGTCTTCCGTCTCAGGGACGTGTTGTGTACTTGGGCTTCTCCTTCAGACTAGCCTGAGTTCAGATGCTGAAGCATGTGTTCAAGTGATCCTCGATGCTACAGAGACATTTGTGTCTTGCTTGTATATTTTATTTTCATTTTGGTGCAAGTTTTATCTTTAAAAGATTGAAAAAAAGGTAACAACAGTTCTCTTGGCCATTTCTCTTCATCTGCAGTTCAGTTTTTTCCATTGGGCATTGTGGGAAAGAGATGTGTGTGCCTGACCTTGGATCAGTCCTTCCGACAAAGCTTTCCAGTCAGGAGACTTAATCCTCCTTTTCATGCCTCACCTCTGCACAATCAAGGCCAACCTTTGAGGAGAGAGCATAATTATTCAGTGTGGCAGGCTGGGCAGATGGCAGGGTAAAAATGCATGTGAGGTATTTTGGTTACTCCTGGGGAACAACCCCCATCATTTAAAAGATGGTTGGTATAATTTGAGCCGTGCCTTCAGTGCTTTGAAGGGACAGTAGCTGGGGTATGTATCTGTGCCCCAAGGCTTTCCACAGTTGCCTTCTAAAAGGTGCTTTTTGGAAACCCTCTGGTGCCAGTGCTTAGAAATGGCCAGATGGCACTGAAAGGGTCAAGGCAGGGCCTTGCCTGCAGCTCCAGGGCACCCCGCTCAGACTGTGTTTTGTATTTATATTTGAACTGACAGGTATTTAATCCTAGTCTACTTCTGGTTTAATGTTTTACTAAGTACTGGAGACGCATGCAGAATCACCTAAACAAGAAGTTCTAGAAACCCATTCCTTTGACATACCAGGAGCCTCGGCTTTCAATGGGCCTTCTTCCCAACAACCCCTCTGCCGCCTCTTCCCCGGCGCACACTCTCCCAGTGCAAGGACACCCAGGAGAATTCACACGCTGCTTGAGGACCAACTCGTCCCTGTCACATCGGCCGCAAGCGGATTAGTAAATGCACTTTAATAGGGAGTGCTGGGAATGGGAGCAAGTTCACAAACAACTGCTCGGTCAGGTGTGTTAACTGTTTCCATGCAAAAAAAGCTGACTACAAGCCGGGGAGGATGATGCGGATGGAGGTGCAAGATTATGCCTGCTCATGCCCTCGTACGGAATGTGCTGCCCTGCTATAAATTTTGATGAAGCCTTCCTGAGGCAAAGAGTTGTTGAAACGTATATCAGTGTGCTGTAACGTGGCAAACCCTGGAGGGCAAAGTGTTGTACCTGAAGCAGAGAATGATTAAAATATTAGGCTGACACATATGTGATATCTGAAAAGTTTTCTGCCACAGCCATTAAGCCCCTTAACGTAGTGCTTTGGAATGTGGCCACGAGTCATAAAAATGTCTGAACAGGCAAGAGGGTTGGTAGTGTCATAAATAATAACGGCACTGCTCTCCGAACATGCGTGAGCGCAGAGAGAAAAGGAGAAATAAGGAGCAGAACAGGATGACACGGGGAGATTTATTAACCTTAGCAGATGTAAGATTTGAGATTGGAAGTTTCCTGACAAAAAACACACAAAAATACTGTAAGGTCTCCTAAAATAAAAAAAGGGTAGGCTCTGATTAGTACTTGGTATGTCACTGGCTGACATTTATTTTTAGTTGCAGCTGTAGTAAAAGATCCAAAAAGAATTGGGCTGTGTTAGTATAGTTTAGTTTGACAGACCATACTGTCACTCTGCTTAATCTACAGTGCGTGCTAGGCAAAGGAAATTCAGATTCCAGGAACAGTGACTTCAGTGGAAGTTGGTATTTTTTCCTGTGTGGTGAAGAAGATGCAATGAAACACTGCCATTTTCGGCAGAAGCTGCCAGTGGTAGCATTAGAGGGTGTTATGTGAGTAAAAAATCTTGTCCCAGACTATGAGCTTTTGCACAGAAGTCACTTTGTGAGCAGCAGAACCGATGAACTCCGGTTTCTTAGAGAGTTGTGTCCTGTGGGTCAGTTTTTTGGCGTAGCAAGATTTGGAAAGCTTTGCCTGAAACTGGCGTTCATAACAAGCCTCTCTCATGGAGAAGCTTTGATGTCTGACAGAAAACTGCCTTCCCCACTGCTGTTGCTATAGTCTAATCTGGTATCTGCTGCTGTCGGGGGGTGACAGCAGCTCTGCATCGCAGCTCTGCTGTCCAATGAACGGTAAATGCTCTGAGAGGAAAAGTTGGTAGCTATTTTTGCCGTGTCTTTTGTTGCTGCCATGTTGCTGTCCATGATCCTGTTTTAACCAAGTAGTTCTTGTTGATGCCTCATTTTCTTCCAAATGCTGAACAAGGTACTCCAGAGACCTGCCTGGATTCAGTGCTGTGAGGGAGAAGCAGCGATGTCGGCACATCTCTCCTTCAGCACTATTCAAAGCCACGTTTGGGGAACGTACTGAAATAGAAACAAAATGGCGTGCTCTGGACCTTAAGAGACATTGTGAGGGTGACATGGTAGCAGTCTGAAGGCAGGGCTAGAACTAGCTCTGCATGCAGGGACACCTGAACTTCCCAAATAGCCGAGATGAAATCATCACCTCACCTCCTTTGGGCACTCTCCATGTTGCACTTGAGGATGTGCCTGACTTTCCAAGTATCAGGTGATACTTGCGTGGCTGCTTCAATTTGCAGTATTGTAAATAGTCATCCACAGACAAAGAGAGGTTTATGGACTTTGTGCTTATTCTTGTTTATTCAATGTGACCTTAATCTCTCTGAATCTTCCTATGCTCTGTTACATATATGGATGCAGCTTGCAGACTAACATCTCATTGACTGAGTCAGCTCGCGCTAATTAAATCCATTTATATAAACCAATGTGACAGGAGAGTCCATGAAATCCCTTGCCCCAGCACTGCTATTTTACATACTTGAAAATACTTTAACAGCCCTGAATGATATGAAAAATAACATTGACACTTAGTAATAAGTAGTATTTTCAGCTACATGCCAGGCCTTCTGCACAGAGGGATGAACAGACCGGACCCATCTGCAGAGCAAGCAAAGCCATTACTAAAGCCAGGCATCTATAGTAATGCCAGTAGAGCTTGTAGACCCTTTCAGTAGGGTTTTGGATGCTTTGTAAGGAGGTAAGTTTTATACTCTATAAATTGAGGCTTTTAGGAGAAGTAGGTCAGAGAGAGTTAGAAATGGTCTCAGGTGAGAAGCTTTAGAAATGGTGAACTCTTAATCTCCAAAGAGACTAGTTAACCACAGGATACACAGGCAGGCAGGTAAAGTTACCCACAGAATCACATCAACTAAACATAGGTCTGATCCGTCTGAAGACAAGGTGATAAAGTTAGGAAGGTCTCTTTGTTGTACTTGGTGCAGATGTACCTTAGTCTTTAGATGGTCAGAGAGGATGCTTCTCTGACACAGAAATCTTTTTGCAGGAAGCAATTCTCAGCTCCACCCTTTCTACCTGAGCAACTTATTTTCTTAAACTTAGGCTGTGATTATTTGTAACAGGCCAGCCAATCTATTAACGTTCCTTAAAGTCTGAGAACTTCAGCATTTTCGGTGTTAAGATTCCTCCCTTTCTGCAAAGTTTATGAATACAGTGCTGCATACATTATTTGATGCAAAATTAGTAATACATTATTCATGATTCATTTGCTGTATTTTTTCTGTATTTTCTGCAAAGATCATTTTGTCTTTCTTTGAAGTACTTGTTTTCGCTCTGGCTGGATCCTTGCACTCTCCCAGCCTCCGGCTTAGGTCAAGGTGCAGCTGAGGAGGTTAAATCGCGGGACCTTTTGCTAACGCAGTGTCAGATCCCAGTAGGTCACTGGAATACAATGCAGCACCCATTAAAGCGTACACTGGAAACCATTTTGAAATTTGTAGATTTGATATGCCAGCAGACAAAGACCAAGATACAAAGAAAAGTAACAGTGAACTTTGGAGAGATTATGGACTTTTTTGCATTGCAGCATTGATAAAAGCTGCTTCCACGCATCCCCTTTTCTGAGCTGTAGCGAACAAAGCCGAGCTTTTTAGCTCTGTCTCTGGAATAGAAATGGACATCAGAAGCCGCATGTAAAATAACCAAACCAATATACAATTGCAAACTCAGATAATCTCTTTAGCCTGGTTTCCTCCAGTAAGCATCGGCTCTCTGAATCACTATTGAGAGACTTAGAAAGCACCCCCGGAGCTGTGCTGCGGGAAACTCGCTTTTCCTGACTTCCAGGCTGCATTTCTTTTTTTGTTTTTATTCTTTTCTCCCCACGCCTCCCGTCTTTGCCTCTTTCTCTATTTTTGTCCATGCAAACATTACAAAAGGCCTAAAAGTGGATAAGTGTCTGCTTCTAGTGTATTTAAGAGGGAGTACCATGCAGAGAATCCCCCAAGACAGCTGCTTTGGTTCCAGGCCAAGCCGGCATTAGTGCTAGAGGGAATTAATTATAATATATTAATATATAAACATAGAATATGTGATGCATTTATCTCTTGAAATGGTCTTGTTCATTAACTTTTTTTATAGTTATTATTCTTTGCATTTGAATACTTTCACCTGAGGATCTCCGTATACTTTGTGTGCCTTTAGGTATGTGCAAAATACTGTGTGAGGAGGGGGACCTTTAGAAAGCCTCCGCTATATTTTAATACCTTGGGAACATCCTGCTTGGTGTATGCATACAGCGTACAGCTGTGAGCATGGGACAGAGTTCTCGGGTATTGAATTACACGGCTGCGTGAGAACAGCGGTGAAAGCACTGGGGGGATGCAAAAGCAGCATCTTTTAATTTCAGAATGCAACACAGAAGAGACGCTAAGCTGTTGAATTAGAGAAACAGTTTATGGAATGTCCTAGTTCTTAATTGCAGATTTCCTTTTGTTTTTATTACATTATCTGGATGTGTCCCTAGCATGCACTCCGACAGTTCCTGTCTCTCAGTTTTCTATTTTTTGTTATCTAGTTATGGAAATTGATTTTAATACAACAAATAGACAGTAAGTATATTTAGTGAACGCGAGTCACAGGGACAGTTTCTTACTCTCCAGTACAAACTGGAGAGTCATGGGCCAGTTCTCCGAACTGCAGGTAGCTATAGGAATCACAGTTTTCCTGGTTTTTTATTGAGAATTTCCTGCACTTGATTCCATACAATTGGCAGTGTGTACAGGCCTCAACCAGCCCAAGGGTGTATTAAAGGGCCGTGAATCTCACAGATGTTCGCAGATGGCAAGTGCTCTGCCGTCACCTTCCCTGTGGCAACACATGGCTCATTCCCGGTGCTGTCAGCAGCCTCTCCAAAGCACTGCCCTAAAGCTGTGAGGGGTAAGAAGGGGAAGGCTCCCTTGAGCACTCCCTCCTTGCTCATTTACTATTCCTCTGCTGCACCATTTCCACATCCTCTCATAGATCCTTCAGTAAGGATGTTTAAGAATTGAATTTCACGACCACAGGGTCAAAGACCAAATAATTGCTTGGGGCAATGTGTGACTGAGGTAGGCTGCTCCCCACCTTCAGCCCCATCCAACAGGGCTAGCCACCTCCCTCTTCTTCTGGGAATGAAAACCAGATTTTTAGCAGCCAGATTTCACCAAGTGCAGTAAGTTCACCAAGGTCTGACTACAGCAGCAGCCAAAAAAGGCAAAGGATGCGAACGCCTCCATCTCCTCACTTGTTCCCCACTCTGGCCCTGGTCAGGGCTGCGAGCTCGGCAGCAGGTTGGGCTGCTCAGGGCAGCAGCAGTGGCTCCTGGCTGGTGCCCTGCTGTGCTGGAAGGATGGGGGAGCAGGGGGAGCCAGGAACTGCCCAGGCCTGGGTTTGTGTCAGCTGGGCGGCAGGGCTGCCCATGCCGTCTGCCGCTCCCGGCAGCTACCTGCTGTGCAGACGCTCGATGCCAGCCTTGATCAGTTTGTAAATGTGTATTCTCATCTGCAGCCACTGAGTCTAGATTTATGGCAAAGTTTTGGATGAGACTACTGTGGTGGGTAAACTGGTTGGGAAAACTTCCTGAGATATTTGATCACTAAGGAAGATATATTGCAGTGCTCTTCCATGTGAAAGAAGTATATTCAAACCCTGCCCCATCCCACCACCCTTCAGTGCTTGGGATGCATTTACAGAAACCCTGAGCTGAAATGACATCTAACAGCTGCCAAAGGGGCAGGCACCGTCATCTGTCTTCCCTTCTCCACTCCATCCATGCCTTTTCCTTTGCAATGGCTTTGGGGTGTGATTGGCATCTTAGTGAGTGGATTTGCCTCACTAAGCTTGCAAAAAAACAATATTGAAAAAAAGCTGGGGTTGCAAATTGTGCACATAAAAGCTTGATGTGCTGACTTGGCTCAAGAAGACATCAAATGAGTGCCAGAGCAAGGCCGAAGGAGAGGGCAAGACCGTGTGCCCCAAAATGGTGAGGGGAGAGCAGCATCGCTCCTGCTGGCCCCAGCAGGCTCTTAAAGTGGCTTGGCTCTTTTCATCAGACTGCGTTCACAGGGTCCATGCTGCCATCCAGTGCTGTGGGGGAAAAATGTAGTTAATCCCAAGATCTGTGGCCAGAAGTTGCGTATCTCCTAGTCATTAGTAACAGCAGTAACGGCCACTGCTTGGGACCGAGTGCTCTTGTGTTTGTATCTGCGAGTCTATGAACATTCAGTACTCATCTCGGCCACCTTCAGGCCATTATTTAGGATTTCTATGGGCTTTCAGCAATAGGTGACCCTTCTCAAACTTTCTTACTTGTCAAAAGTGTGTTTGCAGTCAGCTATGCTTGTATCTGAGCAAGACTGACTTATCTGAAGTTTTTGGTGTTTGTGAAATCCAGCTTCGGTGTAAGGGAAGTTCCATCTCTTAAATGCTGTATTTTTTATAGCGTTAGGAAAACAAAAGCCAAAGTAGTTGGGAATTCAGCGCTGTGTTTTTCCCAGCTCCCACTAACTGTGTGAGGAAAAGTTGTCCGCAGAGTATCTTCTAGGGGGTCACGGTTGCAAATGGAAGGCATTATTATGAGAGTCTTTTCATTAAAAGCCAAAAGGACGGGATCTCTTTCCATCACCACCCTGAAGCCCTGCTTCCCCCAAAGAAAGAAAACCTAAGACCCCAGGCAAGTCAATTAAGCATTGTATGGACCTGTCAGACAGATAAGAAAGGGACTCTTTGGCCACAGTGAGGCCAAAAGAGGGGAATGAATCCCAGAAAGTCTCTTGAGCAGATAATAAATAGCCTTTATCTGGGAGGTGTGTCTGTGTGTGTTTTTTGAGGAGGTGTGATGTCAACCTCCCAGACTTGCCTTCTTTGTTGGACGGACATTCGCTTTAATTAAAAACCTCCAAGGGAATGTTAATTGGCCCGTGAGGGGGGTGGAAATCATTACTTCATCTTCTCTCTCCATCCAAGCCCATGCACACACATATGCCCGAAGACACATGCTTTCTTTTACAGCAGAGAAAAGCAGCCCCAACTAGTTTTCTGGCGAGGCCTCGTTTCCCCAGTGTGCCTGTTTGCATGTCACAGTTTGGCGAAGGAACAACAAAATAAATGTGGTGCTTTGTTTCCTTCTTCCTGAGGAGAAGCGAGGGAAGATCTGCCAGCTCCTTCTAAGGGTTTCGCTCCAAGCGGACCCCGTGGGCCCACACGAGAGCCCCGCGCAGCCCAAGCTCTGCAGTGCAGGGCAGCAGCAATGCCAGAAGCGAGTTCCCCTTGTGGGATATGGCATTATAATAAAGTGGAGGGGGACCCGTTTGGCTAACGAGCATCTTTTGGCTTTGTTCCTTTGAACATTGTTTTCCATTAGTTTATTTTTTTGAATTAGATCATTTTATCCCACATTTCAGAGTGAGCTTGCAGAGAGACACGTGAGCCTTCTCTAATCCAGAAAACCTTTGCTTATTTTTCATTCTTCCTTTCAGCTATTCCAAGATGAGTGAAAACAACCTTACCTGGCTTATATGCTGAATCTATACGTTATCACGGTGTAACCTAACATCCCTCCCATCATCTGTTTTTTCCTTTCCTGTCGTCACTCAGAGCAGTAAGGGCAGTTTCTCAGGAGTACCCTCCTGGAAGCAGTGCTGGTCGATTGTCCTGCTGTGTGAAGTCTAGTCCTAATGTGAAACATGGTTTCAAAACCCTATACCTTTTTCTTCCTAAATTGTGATCTAGTTAGGTGCCAGTCCTCGTTGTGACTATAGCTTTTCCTGAACCGGTGTAGTTTCAAAATACTGTGATTTTTTTTCCTCTGTCTCTCATACATGATCTATTGTGACAGTTTATAGAAGAAAACTCCAAAATACAGGTTATAGCTGAAATGAAAAAACCCTGTGCCTTCCAACCTCACTGTCATCTCCATCTAACAAAAGATATGTTTCTTTTCTTCCCTTGCCATCCAGGGCATCCCGCTCTGGAGCTCAGTAGGTAGGCAGAGGTTCCGGCAAGCTGCCGAGCAGAGCGACTGCCGGCAGCGTGCAAGCCCTGCGCCACTCCCAGCCCAGCAGCACCGGGTCTGGAGGGGTGAGCTGGCCCCTCGGCTACTCAGCTCCTTTCCCCCATGGGGCCTTGTAAAGTCCCATCCAGCACCTTTGGTTACACTCAGGAGCAAACGAAATAGCGAAAACTTTCAAACACACACACGCACGAAGGCTATACGTGTATATATATGAACGTAAGGCATAAGAACATACAATTTGTAAATCATAACTGAATTTTATCTAGCGTTTTCCAAAATGCCTTTGGTTTTGAAGGTGCTTAAGCAGAGTGATGGATATTCATACTAATTTGCTCTTAATCAGGGCTAATGTGCAACTTTAGACCATCACAGCTAGAACAACAGCACAGCATCTAACTTCAAGCTTTTTATATTGTTAACAGAGAGACAGGCTTCTGTTTCCCATGCTTTGTACCACCATCCAGGGGAATCTTTCTCTCCTTTGCCTGGCTAGGAAGGCTGTAATCCCAACACAGACAATTAGAATAAATGTCAAAATTTGGATGCTGTGCATGCCATAAAACAGGAGTACCTGTGTACCGAGAGCTAAGTACTACATGCAGGTCTCTGCAAAGCTGAGGAGAAAAATGAGGCCTATTCGTTTCCCCAGAATTATATTTAAAAGGAGTGAAAACATGCTGGGCTCTTGGGGGAGGTAACACAGCTGCCCTGTATTGCATTCTGGAATGTCTTTTAAAAGTGACCTTTTCAAAGGATGTTCTTGTGCTCCAGGCTTGTACCCATTTTTGCTCCTAGGTATTCGAACATGAGTGTGATCCTACTTCATAATTGGAAGAGTAGAGCTATAGAATTGCTAACAAGGACATCCCTTCTGAAAAATGGTTGTTATCTCGTGGAATTTTAAACAAAATATTAGAGCTTCTAAGGAACCTAAATTGAAAGGTCTTCTCAGTTACACAGCTTTCATTCTCTTGATTCTCGTGCTGTCATAATTTTTGGCGTTAGCGTGGCCTTTCAGAGTAGGCAAGATGTAAATCTGTACTATACGTAAGAAGTGGGGAAGAAAATTTAGTCAAACAAAAAAGAAAAACTCAGAAACCCCTATCAGTTAAGCTCTGTTTATTCATCCTACAAAGTACAAGCCCCATGTGGCTTCTTTGCAACTTCTCAAGGTAAGAAAGAGAACACCTTTGTAATTCATGCAGGATGCCTTTGTGCTCAGTGTTATTGACTGATCTTATAAAAAGTACATGGAGGACAGGACTAAAAGTCTTGTCAGTCTCTAGAAGAGCTGCAGGTTTGAGCCTCCAGCAGTGCAACAAAGTACACAGAACCAGAACTGCTGAATGCGCTCTGCATTGCTGCCAAGGCTCCTCTTCATTTGCCACATTTTATCCCATCCCTTAAAGACCCAAACAAATTTTAGTTATAGTTTAGTCTTACTCTATATTAGTTTCTATATTAGCACCTGATGTAAGACAAGGAGGAAAGGTTAACATACAGTTAATTTTTGCAAAACACTGGAATTAAGCAGTCATATGTCTATGGCTAACATTATTCTTGATAAATACTTTTTGCCTCACCCAGATTTTTAGCCAGTTCTTTTTTAGTGCCTGTATGAGCTATGATAAGCAGTGCACTTTTAATGCATCATAGATAGATAGGCAAACTCTAGAGGAGTTGGCATCTTAAAATGCCATGTAACCAGTTTGCAGTAGAGTTCTAAAATTTGTTCCATGGGGATGTGGTGGCTTTTACCCTAATCTGGACATACAAATATTCAGATTCTTTTACAAAATTCTGACAAAATACAGGAATCCTATAAGCAGGCGTAATAACAATTTAAACCATTTTTCAGGGTGACAGACAGATTAATGGAAAGGAAAAGCAACATAAGAAACCAGACTTGGGCCAACTTTTCTAGAATAAGCAGTAAGCCCAAACTCACACACAATCCCGTATGTGCTGAAGTGAAGCAGACATCTCACCTACCAAAATCAGTTTTTGCAGGATCGGGCCCTCTGAGTTCTGGTTATTTCTCAAGTTCCATTTGTCACTGTTCTAGTGCAGAAGCAGTACTGAAGGCAAGTTAAAGGACTTTTTAAAGTATAAGATAAAGCAGGTCTGTGTAAATATAATTTTGAAAACCAATTACCTTGAAAACCACAAATTACTGCTTTGTCTACTCTGGGCATAGTTTTGTGTTGTAGAACTGTCGTAGAGATTGCTGGTTTTCTTCTTTATTGGACTTACAAGGTCAACATAAGCATTTCTTTCCACAAACCTTGCAAATCAAATAACTTCAGTCAGTCAACAAATTGGATCTGCTGATACACAGTTAATGAAATGCATTAGGGTGCTAATCTCTTGCCCAATAAAACCCTAAGATTAAGTCCTAGCTTGTGAATCAAATTGGCCAGCATGATTGTAGTTCTTTCCCAGAAGCACACCAGAACCACGCTGGGTTTGGGACAGGCAGCATCGTCCAAATAAGGGACATCGAGGAGGAGGATAGCAGTGGGCCTGGGATAAGAAGTGCAGGGAAGAGTTGATGCTTGCTTTGGAGATATATTGACAGATGCTGCATGAGAAAGATTTGTAGGCAGCCTGATGAGTGGTGTCTTGATGCCAGGTTAGCTCGTCCTTCATCTTGAATAAAGTCAGCCCACTTACATTATTTAAAAGAAAAAGGGAGCTAGCTTAGTGGTGTGTAATAGCTGGTTTGCTATTACGGAAGAGTTGAGTGTTCATGTGGCAGGACAAAACAAAACCGTCTGTAAAATGAATCTTTCAGCCTATGGTACGTGTCAGCGTGAGTAAGGAGGAACACTTGCAAAGTGCAGGCGGTTTGCCTGGAAGCGTGCTTACCGAGAGTGGAAATGGCCGGGAATCATGCTAGGTGATAGGCAATTTGTCATCTATTTATGCTTTAAAAGTATATTTTTGTAAAATATAGGAGTTAACAGAAGATGATCCTAATGACTCAAATCTGCCATTTTCTCCCTTCCGTTCCTTTTTAGGAGAGCCCATCAAACACCAATAATTCTAATCTTTTACAAGTACCTAATGGCTCCCAGCCAAGAAAGGTTTTAAGAAATAAATAGGAGCTCTTAATGCAGTGAATTTCAGTTTTGCCTAATCTGTGCAAATTGATGAATTAAATCCCTTTGCATCTCAAACCCACTTTGGTGATTTGCGTGGTGATTATTTCAGTTTTCATAAATTTTCCCTAGTCATTGCCTGTCATTTCTTGAGAACAGACGTCTAATCTCTGCAGAAACGTGTGTGTGTAATAGTTACATAGTGTTTAAAACTTGTCTATACATATTCGGCTATGGCACAGTCACAGGTAACGTATGTAGATGCAGGCAGGACACCAGATATCTCAGCTGGCCCTGATGATTGTGCCTGCAGTATCCGCGTATGCGCCCTCGGCAAAGAGCAGAAGCGATTTGGAAATGCAATGAATGTGATTCAACAAGCAGCGATTAGGCTTGGCTGCCCTGCATTTTGTAAAAGCCTAAGTGGAGGCTGCTTGTTATGTATGAATCTTATGTTGTGTACACTTACCTGTAAAATGTATTTTAGTAAACTGCATTTTATATGTAAGATGCAAGACCATACATTATAGTTCAGCTGCTGGCATGGAGCATGTCGAAATGATAGCTGAACAGGTAAACCAAGAAAGATTTTTCTGTGTTCTGTTCCTATTCTGTGGTGTGGTTTAGTGAAGTTTAAACCACCACTCTGCTCAGGCATTAACTGAAAAGCGACTGCTAAAATGCAGCTAGCCTTTTCTGCCTTCTGGGGCCTTCACACAGAACTTTTGTCACGTAAGTCTGTCCCTCTGCTACGGCTTTATCTCGGAGCTTGCGTTGTACTCAATTTGGCACATACTGGCACAAAAGGGAGATATTAGTGATACACGTGATGGTTTGGAATATGATGGTTACAGCGTACCATGGCAGTCGGTCATTGGTTCTGGCTTCAGGAGTTGTAATCACTCATTTGCATTAGAAGAGAAGTTTGGCTAGTCTGACATGTAGACTCTCTCTGCTTTGAAAATAACAGTCATGAGTAGCAGCTTTGGAATTATTGTTATGGTATCTTTAGCCTTAATGCTTTTCTTTTCCATTTTCCATTCTCATCTACTGTTTTCATGATTATCTGGAGTGACTCTTTAGAGTGTATGTATGTTTTGTAGATAAATGGTTATAGATACAAATATAGCTAGAGATATACATCACGCGTGTTTTTCTGTCTGTGTGTATATGCACTTTACATGTTCATATGAATTAGGAAGTGCTTTAATTCCAGTTTTATGGCAAGTAGAGCAGTCTGAGAAGCTAATGGTAATTGCAAGGATGACTGAGAAGTTACTGTCAGAGATAGGACTGGAATCAGGCTTCTGCTCTCTCTGCTTTCATCAGAATTGCAGAAGATCAACCTAGAAAGGACAAGAGGTCATCTACTCCGTCCCGCTGCCCCCAGGCAGGATCAATTGGAACCAAACTGCTCCTGACAGATATTTATCTAACTACTTCTTAAAACCTCTAACGGTGGAGATTCCCAAGGTCCTGCGGATCATCATCGCTTTGGCTGCTAGCTGGGTATTTGCCCACCACAGACTATTCCGTCACTGGGTGTTGCTTTGCCCCACGCAGGATTTCATAGCAAACCTCAGAAATACAGGGCAAAGTGGGAGCGTGGGTTGAGTGGATGTCTGTGTTTTGGTATATGGCCCTGGATGTTTAATAGACTCTTTCTGTATCGAGATGGACTGTGATACTCCGTGTTGTAATATTTCCGAGTCATCTTTACTTAACAGAGTCTCTTGAGTATCTGTTTAACAATTCTGAGCCTGTTTTTTTTAAATCTAGAAAAGGGAATGTAATACTATAGCAGGTTGTTAGTGGAGTTTGCTAGAAGTTCTGCATCTTCTTGGTAAATGTTTATAATGTGATTGTCCCATGATTTTTGTCAGACCCAAGGGAAAGGGTATAGGGGAAGTGTGACTAAACTGCAAGGAGGAGAGAGAGACAGTTCTTCTGACTGGGAAAACCCCCAAACATTGTGAAAAGGAGTAGACTCTAGTTTCAGGTGATGTTTTTGGAGTTAACTTTTGGTTAGTAAGTTGGAACTACACAAGGTGAATTTAATTTTCTAATTCCCTGTCTGGTCCCTTGTTGGGGCAGGACCCTGTCTGTCTCCTGCCCCACGGCATTGCACGCCACAGGAGCGCTGTTGAGGCTCTAAAGGCAGTTTCTCATCCCCCATGCAGCACATCAGAGATTGGAGAAGCCCCTATGGAGAAATCAGCTGTTTGAAGTACACTCAGGTAGCAGGCAGCTGGCAGGCGCTGCTTTTTGCCAAAGAGGCGATGTGTGGAAGGGTCAGAGACGCTCGGGGACGTGCTGAAGTCCTGTGGAGTGGGGCCCAGCACTGCAGCCCGCCGTGCCCAATCCTAGCTCACTACTGGTGTGTGGCCCCATCAGAGCTGTTCTCCGGTGACTGGGCCTGGCGCTGAGGATCAGCTGTTACGTCTCTTCCTTCCTGCGCCATCTCGACACTCCTCCAGGACCCTTGGCACTTCTGACCGTTTAGAGATATTTGACATTTGCTCCATCAGCTCCCGACTCTCCAGTTACGCAGGCAGGGCACTGGGATATTTCACTAACTCATTCATTTCTTAATATATAAAATGAGGCAAAAAATAGTGCAATTCCATGAGGTTGGAGGATGTGAGGATCAAATTAGAGCATGGTTTGGAAATCTGATTATTGGTGGCTTCGCTGGCTAACAGTTCCTTTGCTGTCCCCTCCTTTCTGCCCTGCCTCCTGCAGCCCCTGGCTCCAGAACTGCATGCTGAACTGGATCAGGAAAGAAGTCGGGGCTCGTTTCTTTGCTGGGTTATTTTTAACTTGGCTCAGTTGCTTGATCAAGCCCAGCATTCAGCCCCATGAAGCAGTTGTTCTGGCACCACTGAAATGAGTGCTTTGGGTGTGGAAAAGAGCCGTGCAGGGCAAGGAGGGATGGTGAGAGCTACTTCAGTCGACTTCGCTGCCAAAAGAAGCGTAGCTCGTTCTTCCACGTAAATGCAGCACAGCTGAGAAGTGCTGCCTTGAAAACGCTGGTGCATGGCCTCCCCTCTTCACCGTTTAGACTCATTATGGAGAGAAGAAGAATAGTTTTCCGTGCAGTCCCCAAGCAGAGCGTTTCCTCTTCGGTAGGAACATTAGCTGAGCTATTACAGTGACGAGGATGCATGTAGGTCAAAGTGGTCATTAATTAGCGTGTCCTCATTCCTTTGCATCTCTCCTGGCCTTGCCAGTTACTGTCCACCAAGTTGTGTAAGGGTTTGTTTTTTAATATAGATATCTGTTGCCTAGGGACCGGATTAGGAGTGCCCCGATTTATGTCGAGCACTGATCAGTCTCTAGGTAGAAACATCTATCAAGGCTGGACGGGAGGCTGTGACCTTGGAAGGAGAGCCTGGCTGTTCATTATCTTTCCCCTGAGCTGAGTCTCCCTCCCCATGTGTGTAATCCTAGAGTTTGCGTATTTTCCATAGAAGAGATTCCAGTTGGCCTTTGAAGTTACCTCGAAAATATTTATGGAGGACAAGTCAACTCTTTTATACAGTAAGTGTTGCATGTACTCAGGATCAAAATGTAAATTATGTCTTTCTAAATGCGTGCGCCTATTCTTGAGTATCAGAGCTGGTCTTAAAATACATACTGCTCGTGAAGCTTTTTATTAACATTAGGAAGGAGTTAAATGTCAATTTAGAGTATGGTCTTTTTAAGCCTTATATATGAGGAGGCTTTTTCCACCTGTGATGTCCTTGCCAATGTTTATAATACCACAGTATCCAGCAATGATACTGAAAGATTGGAGTCTACCCGTAATTAATTTGCAGTGCCGAGTACTGTTATGGTAGAGATATCCTGAATATTACAAAGGAGGAGAGTATTACATACAGGGGCGTTTTGAACTGGATTTCTCAATTTGCAAGAAGGAAATGCGAGTTAATGATACCTTCCCATTGCAAATCTTTGCAATATTTTAAAGCTCACCCTTTCCCGTGGTTGCTGTCCAACAGTCCGAGGCAAAGAGGGAAGAGGTTACAAAAATGCGACTTTTGCAATCTCAGAAAAGGATGTTAGAGCTCTGTATGTGAGATCCATCAAGGTGTTATGCAGCATATTCCCGGCAAAGCATGAAGCTTGTAGTCTGAGTATGAGGAGTATTATATATTTCAAAGGCAATTATGTAAAGCTGGCTCTTGAGGTGGGCCTTTTATTGGGACAGCCTGAATTTCCATTCTCAGCTTGGTTTTGGCAATGAAAGCTGTACCCCTAACGGGTGATTTGACAGCGTACAAGTTAAGGGTGAGCGAGCCAGCAAAGAAGCACTAGCCCCAGAGCCTGAGCTGGAAACGGGGCTGTTTGAATGCAAGCCCATGGGCCTATAGAGCTGCAGGGGGGGGGTTGTGCGGGATAAATGCATTTCGCAACTTGTAAGGAACAGTCTCTCCCGCTTCCTCTCATGATTATTATCTGGATTCGTAATTAGCCTAGTGCAGCTTTTAACTTGATAACAGGGTGGATTTTCTTGTGGCTGCAACAGTGCGCTCTCCTTCTGTCCACACGTCTGACAGCGAGCTATTGCTTAGTTTCATTTGAGAGATTTCCCCAGTTTAGCTGCTTAAAAGCATTACTTTAGGAGGCTGCAAGGTTTCACAAAGCCATTTGTCTGGCATTTCTCAAACAGTTTGCTTCCTGTTGATAGTAAACAGATGTAAAAATGCCAGAGTTGTAATAAACTATGTCCACTTGTGCACTGCAGATCTGCTTAAGGTTTGCCTGAAAGTCACTGGGACTGTGCACCAAGTACATATTTTTTCTTACTCTTTTTATTATTTTGTACAGCAAAGGGCAAACCCAGACTGAAGGTCAGTTTATTTCTTCCTGCAAAAAGGTGGCATGTCGTTTTTATATTTGCCAGTGTTTAGTTAGGGGATAAACAGACAAGAGAACCAGCTTGCCATAGAGAGCCGTGGAGCTGACCCAAAGGTAGTCAGATCCTGTGAAACTATTTTGATGAGAAGGAGGGTAGCAGGGACTGAAGCAGACAGCACACTTATCCTGCTAGCATTTGCTTAGGACATAAACATGGGAAGTAATAAACTTGTCACAGAGGTCCATCTGTGAATGCCTAATGCTGGAAAATACAAAAGCGATACGTATGAGCACAGATTAGATCTGTTCCTGACTACTTTGGCAAAATGGTTTTGTAAGGCTGGCAAGACAGCTGCATGAAAAATTGGCCTGAGAGAACAGACAGCACAGCCATTGGTGTTGCTGTGCCTGGAGTCGATCCCAAAGGTGAGCGAGAGGGTAATGCTCCTTGTATAAAAGTTTGTCTCCACCCTTAAGAGTTTACTTTGAACTTCACAAATAGTCATGCAAACGAGAAGGAGAATATAGAATTAAAACAGAGTTGTATTGAGAGTGTATAATAATAGGTCTCCCTAAAGGGGATGAACAGGGTGAAATACCAACAGTAAATGTACAGGTGAATAACTACACCCTACTGGTAATCTTTGGGCACTAGAATTGAGTGTACACAGGAGATGTGAAACAGAAGCCACTCATAAAATAAGAAGCAGAATAACGCACACTAATGGAGGGCTTCTTGGAGGTAGAGCCTATATCGTCTGGTCTGGGGCCTCGGACCGAAGTTACTTTCTGACATCAGAAGAACTTGCTGTGCCATGTTGTGTGTTAAGGTGAGAAGTTCTCCGAGCCAGAGACCGCCTTCACTGTGTGCTTGTGTCATGCGTCTCAGCTGAAGCACCTGGGCGTTGAAGAAGGCATGCGGTACTTGACAAGAAGCAAAATGTTCCACAAGGAGGTGCTTATGCTGCCGCAGTCTCTTTTTCCTAGGGGAAAAAGTATATTGCGGTGGTGGAAGATAAAAATAGCCATCAGTCCCAGACCTGGCAAGCATCTATATGTGTAGTAAGCATTCTACATTGAGGCTAAATAACGAAGCTATTTAATGTTCCTTTCTTAGTAACAGTTTAATACAAGAAGGCCCTGCCAAAGATGCAGTCTGGCAAGGAAGGCCACAGCCAAAGCTAAGTCCCAAATGTTTTCCATGGATGTTGCTTAGCAGGGCAGGGCCACTCAGTTAGCAAGTTCTCAGCTTCTCTTTAGCTCCTTCTGTGAAAGCAGCCCATGAAGGAAAGGGAGAAGGAAACCAGGGTAAGTTTGGTCATGAAGGATGCTGAGGCAGGGCTTCCTGAGCCAGACCACCGGTGAAAGGGGGAGTTCTGGAGAAGGCGGAGGACAGCCACACCAGGTCAAGCCAAATCCACCTCTTCCTAGTAATCATTAGAAGGTGCTGAGGGATGGCCAGGAACGTGTCAGGCACGTAGGATACCTGCCCCTACCACCCTGCCAGCCTCCAAGAACAGTTTTATTCCTTTTTCTTTTTCCCTTGTGAAAGACTTTTTGTAGATTCTTGTGCAGTCTTACTTATTTACAAAGAAATATTGGAGCCATATCAATTTTTCATGGAAACAAGATAGGAAGGCTTTGAATTTTGCATAGTTTGGGCTAAAAGGGCAACAATGTGATGCATTTTAATACATGCGTTTTGAGTTTCTTCTAACGAAAAATATCAAGTAAGCAAGTTAAAAGAGTGCCAGGGCTACTTCTGAAGCTTGCAAAATAGATAAAAGCCAAGAATTCAAAACATTTCATTAAAAATGAACCCAGAAGTTTTTTGAAGCTCAACATTCTGTTCTGCAAGCTCAGCAATATTCATTAACCTCCCACTGAAGATTGCCGAACAGCTGGATCCAATTTCTGAAAAGATAATCATAAAGAAATTAGATTAATAGTCTTCAAGTGGAGCAGTTGAGGATCAGTTGTGGCAAGCTCTTTTATATGTAGCATGTTGTTCACTGTTTTCCATGTGAAGATGGTTACTGCAGTCCCCAGAGGAAAGAGGCCGTATCTCGGTGATACAGATATCAATTCTCCTGGACTGTGAACACAGCAAGACACAGATAAGCAAGATTGCTGCTGGCTCCCTTTTCTCCTTCTTTCCTATCTCCCTATTCTGAACACAGCACCTCCATGACATATATGCATATTTGCTGCAAGGAAATCGCTGCCCATTGAGTATCAAAGACAGCACGTTTCTGACATACCAATCAGTGCAAAAAAACTCCTGTTGGCCCAAGTGAAGATTAAGTGCCTTTGTGCGGTGCTTTATTGTAATACAGAGAGGTAAATGTAAAGGGTGACCTGTCTCTCCTAAGGCACAGCCACAAATAAAGTAACATTCCGTACTGGCTTCACTCTCACTGAATTGACTGGTGAAACTCCACTGAGTTCAGCAGAAGCTGAACGGGGCGAGGGCAGAGCACTTCTGAATCCCGCATTAGGCTGTCCTCTCCCCACTCTCATTCTTCACTCACTTCAAGCAAGTCTTACAAGAAGAGCTGCGAATTTTCTCCTCTTCTCAAGTAAGTGCCAGCCACCTCGGTGGAAACCCAAAAACCTCTCTCGCCCCAGCTCCCACAGCACGTCCTTCCACCAAACAGCTCCTGCAGGGATATGCATTTCCCTCCACAGCTGGACGATACTGCTTCTCTTCGCATCCCTGTATGCGGTCTGAGCAAGCGTAAGACAGGCATGCTTCATGCTCTCAGTCTTTCCCTGGCAGTCTCTGAATACTGCATCCTCACTGAAAAGTGTCCTGTTTTTACTTGCATGCGGTGACTACATTCAAAGGAAGCAAATACTGTTCTGAATGCAGATGGAGGGCCCATATCAGTGATTTCCCCACTCTGTTCATGTTCTAGTAGCTTTCTCTCAGGTATGGGACAAGCCACCAAAATTGTAAATGTAAGGCAGGAATTAAAGCACGTTCATTTTCGCACAGGGGAGCATTCTTATGGTGCGTGGATTGGCACATCCTTCTGCAGCCTGGTTGCTCTCTGCTTTGCTTCTTAGCTCACTCATTCCCCGACCTGTAAGTTTGTTCCCATTCACACAAATAGATGCAGAATAACCTGGCAAACCTTCGTGCTTTGATTTTCCTGACTAGGAGACCAGAAACAGCTTGCTGTTTTTTGCAGTGTCGTTCACAGGCAGTTTACCAGCAATCTTCTAAAAAAAGTCCAGCATCACCAGCTTTCACTCATCTTGCTATGTTCTACAATTAGCAAAATGATACGCTAGTTCTTACCCACCTACATTCAGTCATTCCCTGGGCAAACATATATCCTTATATGACCATACGGGTTTTAGGGATAAACTACTGCGTTACACCTTTAGGTGACATCCTGTTGACGTGTTGGCTGCCAGATGCTCCAAGGTCTCTGCTAAACGTCAGCCGTGGGTGTGCACTGGGTTTGCTACAGGACGCCGCAGAGCTGCCTCTTCCAAACCTGCCAGCGTAGGTGTGTGCCAGCCCTCGGGCCAGGGCTTTGAGTCACCAGCTCTGGCACTGCCCACTGCCCCGCGCACACACGCACAGGCACGTTCTCCCCGTTTGGTGGTCCGTTCTTGGAGAGCAAATGGCTTAAGCACATGTCTGAAGTTGAATATCCACTTAAAGGCTTCCTACTCTGAGTGGGAATGGGTCTAGGGTCAGCTCAAGTGTTTCTCTGAATCAGGGTTGAGAGAATTCACTTTTTACTGTGTTCTCCAGTGCCAGAAGACCCCTCATTTTGAGGGAAACGCGGCAGCAGAATCGGCCGTGCCTGACTTTTGACAGTGCTGGAAGCCAGCCAGATCTCTAAAAGTGTTAGTCTTTTTCTTTGCAGCCTGAAAGGAGTCTTTGAATAAAGTGACAGAGCTACGTAAAGAGGCAGAAGGGTTGTTTGTTTTCCTTTTTACTCAAACTTTCAATACATGCTTAAAATGTGACACTCTTGTCTGGTATTTTCAGTTTAGACAGAATATGGTTGTTTCTTGGGTTGAAAAATTGAATTCCAGAAAGAAATAATGCTTCTGGCAAAGCAGACTGCATTCCAGGGCATGATTTCATCTGGTAACTAGTCCACAAGAGTCAATATTGGCTGATATGAGCATGACTGCATGTATTTCTCATTAATTTTCATCAAAACTTGCCAGAAAGTTCATGTTTTGGTGCCAGCAGATCACTCTTCCTTTCCATATATTTTGTAGTGTCATCATTCACTAACCCCCAAAGTCTCTCTAAGGAAAAAAAAAAAGCTATAATGCAACGTGCTCATCTCCTCTCATTGCCCGCTGCAGGGTTAGAGAAAGAGGCGGGTAGAAGTCCTTTAGCAAACAAATGGGAAGTTCTTTGGGAAAGTGGTTTTGTGAGTCCCATGCAGGACCAGTATTTTCTGGTGCATAAGAAAACATGATTCTAAATGAGGTCTTGAAGTGCAAGGCAGCTTTGACCATCTCTCTGCTTTCTCTTTCTGCTTGAGCTCATAACAGAGCCTTATTGATACCTGATCTAATTTTTATATATGTCTGGCCCAAATTCCCTCAAAGTGTCTTTTGAGAATCCTCAGGACATTCTCACTCTCCTGTTGTGATGTGTGTTGGCTTCTGCTGCACTGCGTTCCCCAGCAGTGGACTCTAAATGGGCAGATTTGGGGGCTTTGCTTACTGTCTCACAATACATGGAAGAATGGGAACTCTCAGTGCGTTTTCTACCTGCAAGAGTCCTGGACTTGAAACAAGAGGTGCAAAATATGCCCATAATTTGTCAGAGATGGCGGAATGTAGTTGCAGGTCCCGGAACAATCCATGTAGATAGATCCCAACTCCTGAATTCTCCTGGTGGTTAAGTGCATTTCAGTGTCCCATCAAGCAGTTAAACAATTTCTGTGTCCTCTGTCCCTAAAAATTACTTAATTCTGTCTTTCTGCAGAGACCAGTTAGTGATGAAACTGCCAAAAAATTGACTCACAAGGGGTTTTTTGAAATTCCATCTGAGCAGTCTGTAACTTCATCAGTTATCATTCCTAAGCATGTTGTCGGGACATATCCCAGACTTTGCTTTGTTGTCTCAACAGGCCAGCCTTTTCCCTGCCTTTTGGTTATACTGCAAATTGGAAAGTCAAACTGTCCTATCCCGAAGAATCTCAAAATGGATCCCAAGGTTTCTTTTACAGTGCTGACAGCTGGCTGGCAAGCCCTTCTCTCTGAATGTCAAAGCGCTTTCCTTGGGGAGACAGACGACATCTCCTGTCTGCTTCAGAAACACACCAGTCCTTGCGATCATCTGGTCAGCAGATGCGTGCAGCAAACTCCTGGCCTTTGTTAAACACCGTATAGTACGTACGGCACCTGAGCCAGGTGCCACATTTGGAAGAGCCATGCTTCAGTCAGTCTGACTGACAGAGCTGATATTTCTCTTTCCCACTCTCCAAAGAGGAGATTTCTTCTTGTAAGGTACTGCATGCCAGAGTGTACATCCCTGGGTATGTAGGTTAAGTATCTCTTCAGAGTTTTTTCAGCAAAGGTAGACCTGGTGACCCAGGTGCCTTTCCTCCCTCTCTGAAATCCTCATCACAGAGATTTTTAATTCTGAGGAAACTTCTGCCTTTTTTACGGAAAGAAGAAGAGGCCCTAGGAGTGTAGGTTGGGGCTGCTCTTGAGCTCTGGCAGTAAGTGTTTCAGCATTTGCAGCTGAATTGACTAAAGAACCAACTCGGAGAAGCTCTGTTACTGCAAGTTACAGATTAGGTTTAAAAACAGTCACCTTATCCCGCCAGTGCATTTCTTTTGTCTGCTTTCTTCTCTTGAGAAGAAAACAGCTGTGAGTTATCCATAAAACATAATTACATTCACAAGCATTTTACAAATAGAGGGGATGGGAGATAAATATATTTATATTTGTTTAGTTATTCGCTACAGTGACTTCACCTGTAAGTACTGCTTGTATCACTATATATTGTACATGGAGGGGGGCTTATGTTGAATTTCAGAAAACTGAGTTGGAATCGTTGAAATATGCACAAGAATCAGGAACTAGTATGTGTTTATAGCAATATTGCTAGTTGGAGGCTTTTAAAATAGTACCACTGTAGTGTTTTTCCTTATATCTCAGCTGCTGAAATTACATTATCACCTTTAACTCCTCCTTTGGTGAGGAAGGAACAGTTTTAAAATTCAGGACTTATTATTTACTAAAAGCTATGACTGTGTGCATGCATGTCTGTAAGTGGAAGGTCCTAACTCATTGATTTTTTCTGTATTTGGCCTGGCACTATTGTCCCTGGGTGTGCAAAGAGAAGACAGCGGGGGAATCTGCCTAAATTCTCACTGAAATCTATACAGCAGAGTAGTATGAGGGAAAAAACCTGCAGTCACTGCTCACGCACCGCTCTCCCCAGTGGTATGCCATAGGGCCCTTATCCAGCTGATCAGATTTTATCTGTTCTCCGCTCTGTAAAATTAAGCGGTTTTGAGAGCTAAGTGACAAAGCTCCTTAATACCAAATCTATGATCAGCAGCGTTACTGTCATCACCTGTACCGCAAGCTCAGCGTTGTAGGCAGCCCTCTTCGAGGCCGACAGGCAGCAGAGGCAGGGGGAGCAGGGCAGGCAGCTTTGGGGGGATGCTCTTCTGCTTCTCTCCTCTCCAGCTGTACACTTTACTCTCTCTTTGGGAAGGTTTCTCTCCTCTAACGAGGATTTCAGTCACGGGGAGATAGAAGGCGGCTAATGCGTTTGTGAAGCATGGAGCCGCAAGTGTTGAAGAAAGACTCCCTAAAGGGATAGGAGGAAAGAAAACAGTTTCAGCAGCCTGTAAGAGTAAGCTACTTGCTGTCCCGCAGACCCAGGCAGTTTGCATGGTGTTAAAAAACCCCAGCCCTCTTTCCCCCCCATTTTCTCCCTGACATTTCCACTTAGCAACAGAAGACAAAGTAACATCGAATGAAGTGATTGTTTTGATTTATATGGCACCCTGGATGGACTAGGTGCTTTACAAGACATGTAGCACTATTCCAGCTTCTAACTGCTTACAGCCTAAGGAGATGCGTGAGATGTGACAAGCTGTGCTTGCCCAGAGGACCGACTGCAGGGATGTTCCAGGTGGGGAAAGAGGCATAGCTGGAAAGCGGTTCCGTGCTGTCAGGGATTCCTGTCTGCCAGAAATTAATCCCTCGAGTGGCGGCTCGTTGCAACTGTCTGCAGCAGCCTAAGCCTGCAGGTGGGAAAAATAAAAAGGAGGTGAAAGCCAACTTCTTTTTCTCTCACTCAGATTTGATGCAGAGTGCAGTTTGGCCTGACTCTCAGTGATGATGCTGAACCCAGAACAGAGCACTGTGCAGCTCTCAACCCCCTGTTGATTTTTTTCAAAATATAGTTTCTTACTCTGCTCCATGTGGGCAAAGCCACATCAACCACACCATGCTGGCTCCAGCCCCAAATTCCTGTCAGTGCTTTCCTACTTATTTATTTTAGCTTTTCTTGAAACTCTATTGTATGGCAGATCTTCCTGTGATGGTAGCTTTTGTCACGGTCCTTATAATCAAAGGTCAGACATAGTGATAGGTTAGGTTTGCATTTTGATCTTTGCTTGCACTAGTGCTACCTTTGGGCTGAAACCTGCAGAGTTTCCTTAAAGACAATGTCCTTCTGTTTCTGTTTCTCGAAATACAAGGGGGTGGTATGATCAGGTTTGCTATTTATAGATTGGTTCAACATCCATTTAGCTTGTATAATGATGAGCTCTACTGAAATACCAAAATTAGACGAGATCTCAGGTGAGCAGTCGATCACCTCTCGGGAAAGTGCCACAGTATGTGCGAAAGACCACTGAAATCAGTGAACGTGAGGCACAGGCTCAAACTTAAGCCTTCGCCCTGTTGGCTCGGTATCCCTGGTTGTACTTCTATTTTTTTCCGTTTATTTGCTATCATTGTGAAACTAATTTGGAAGGTAATGATTAGATACTATCAGAAAGCATACAGAAGACGAGGAAAGGCCTCCCTAATTGTGTTTTGACATTTTTTGACATCAGCAATTCTTTTGAAGGAAAGAGAAAAAAGAAACAACCCAAAATCAATTCAGTCTATTTCTGCTTTTTGTTCTCCTTGGCTAAGAAAAATCAGGTTGCAGAGAAGCTAGTGCGGCAGAACCAAAGCTTCCCCCCCAAGCAGGAGTTTTCATGCACTCAGCTTCCATCTAAAGGCATTTTACAGAAATTTGCCCTCCTATAAAGTGAGTGTTTTCATTGTGATACAGCACTTCAGCTTTCACAGGACCTCAGTGCTTTGCACCGTCTCAGTGACTTCTGGGACGTGGTACTAAGGTTTGCTTAATGCACGAGTCTGTCTAAACACAGTAGGATGTCAGCTCTGTGCCTGGGTTTTGGATCACTAGGTAAATAACTTAGCAAATGGAATAGCACGTCTGTGTTTTCCAAGATTAAAACCCTGGCTGAGACTATTGTGTCCACTCTTCAGGGGAGCTATAGCAAAACTGATACAGTATCTTCAACATGGAAGGCTTTCTATGGAGTTATTTCACTTATTAGCATTTAAGATTGGTTTCAAAGGTATTTTCTCAATATCAAACCCAAACTGTAACAATAAGGTCCCTAATTAATGACAGAATTATCAGTTAGTGCGTAGTCTTCCATGCTTTGAAAGCATTCCCCCAGAGTTTATCAGTGACTTCGCACAGAAGACAAGGCCAATAGCAGGTCTAATACCTAAAGCAGGATTCATTTTTAAATCCCACTGTTGGGCTTTTCGTTGTTTCCTTTTTAATTTTGAAAGGAAAATAGAGCAGCATTTCCAACCTTTTCTTACATTTACCTACAAAACCTTAGGACTGAGATAGTATTCCTGCCCTGTAACAAGGGAAATCCCGTTTTGCTAGCATGAGACACTACAAAAAGTAACAGGAGGAGTTAAATCCAAAATCTTTGTGGAGAGTACAGTTTGTTCTCCCTCTGCTGCCCTGCTGCCCTGCGGTGGTGGTCCGATGCAGGTGGTTTTAGGGAAGAATCCAAAGCCACAATCTCTCCTCCCTCCGTATCGGTGGATAGCTCTGAGCTGGGTACAGGGAAACATTACAGAAGACTCTGAGTCAGCCATGGGGACGTCTTGGTAGATGCCACCACAAAGCAGGTTCTTCTCATCCCCCTCCAGCATGCCTGAGGGCTCTCAGCACAGATTTCTTTCCTGTAGCTGTTAAGGATATTTTTTTCTGCTGCCTGGTGAGCTTTATACTACTTCTTTCTTGGGTTTGGCAGGTAAATGAAAGCACAAGCTTCTAAATTTTTGTTATGAACTACATTAAAATGTCTAAATTTCCAAAGGACTAATAAAACCTGAAATCTCCTGAGGCACCTAGGGCTCTTCCCTGGGATTAGCCCCAAATGAAAAGGCCATTACTGTTTGATTATTTCGTAAGTATATTCTAGATATCTTTTAAAATTTTCATTGAAAATTAAGTGTACAAGTTATTTTGAAGGGCCTTTCTGTTTAGTTGTCAAGAAAGTGAGTTGAAAGGAAGGAGTGACTGAATTTGAGCAGAACTGAAGACTTGTGAGATTTCCCACAAGTGGGATCTGAAAGAAATCTGAACTCCTCCTCACCTGGTACTTGCGGGATGTGGTTTTGGAAGGGGCTAACAAGATGATATATGTACAGACAGCACAGCTTCTGGCACTTCTGCATGGCAAACAACATTTTAGTGTCAAGCATCATTTCAAAGGAGAATTAGAAGAAAAACCACAGATTTTGCTAATAAGCTGTAAATAGTTTTCGGAAGCCCAGGACCTACAATCACACCCTGTTTCGCCCCATGTCTACATCAAGGCACTCCAATCCTGCCAGTCAAAATGAATGAGAATATTTTGCACATTAACTTGCTAGTGAAACAAATCATGTGAATGAAGTTATTCAACCACATGGCTGTTTACAGAGCACCATCTGCATCACGTGTACATTTGAGTTTCTAAATGTCCACAAATTGATGTGCATAAATGATTTAAGTGACTGGAGTCTGTCCCCTGAATGTATTCCTACAGAGTTAAGAGTCCACCGTCTGAAAAACTGGGTTAATACATAGCATGACACAATTTCTTAATAATTTTGCAGTTCCTTAAAAACAATAGCATGAAGTGCAGATGACACTCTCTCAAGTCATTGCTTTGCTCTGATTAAGGCAGAATTGTAAAGCCGTATCCTATCTCGCTGTCACGAAACGTAGTGACAGCTCTGTCACTCACTGGAAAACTTCCTTCTGAAGTTTGAATGTCTTTGTTGTTTGTTTTTTGGAGGTTGCTTTGTTGTTGGTGGTGGTTTTTTAATGGTAGTCTTTTAATTTCTTTTATGCTTATGAATTTGTACATCCCTGGTGCTTTGCTGACAATCCCACCAGCCTGTGAGGAGCTCGGTTCATCAATAGGTAGCTTTCTCCTTGTTGAATGCAAACAAACAGTACTTCAGTGCATGGACGGTGGAGGCCCATTCCAGAAAAAGGTGCTGGGGTAGACTTCTTGTGTGGTAAATGAGCAGGCAGTTTCTCTTGCTTTACTCTCCTGTTCTGATCTTAAGAACAATTTGCCATTTGTAAGAATCCAGAAATTATTGTCTTCAGAGAGACAAAAGTCTCCCTTGTTCAGCTGGCATGCCAGGGCACATCTAAGCGCTTTTCTCCTGCAGGAGCATTCTTGAGCGTTCTCCTCTCCCTGTCCAAAGCCAACAGCCAGGATACCATCCCGCTGTAATTTCCGAGACTGCTCTTTCATGCTTCCGACTCCAGCCCCAAATGAGATGTCACATGGAGCAGTCCAGCCTTTGTAAGGTGGCACGCAGAAGCTTCTTAGGAAGCAGTTCAGTTCTGCTTGCGTGCATCTCTTCACAAAATTAGGGACTGCAAAAGGCATTGTGATTCAGAGCTGTATTAACGGCCAGATGTAGGAACTGTAAAGAAAGGCATTCTGCAGATTGATCACAGCAATGCTATTACCATCAGTGGTGTGTAAAGTGTCAACTGCAGCTGTGTTGAATTATTCATTATTTCATAAATACAGTGAGGTTTCCAAGGGCAAGGTTTTAAAGATCCATTTGAAAAGTGAAATGAAAGCCCCTGTAATTAAAAATCATTATTAAACTTCATTTATTTAACTTCATTTCAACTTTTCCCTATGTGATTATTATTAAAGTTATTATATTTATTGATTTTTCTACTCCCTTCCCTTTCTCTGCCAGCTAATGAGAAAAAAGTGGTTTTGAATTAAGCAAATAATCTTGCTCTCCCTAGACAATCGTTCTGTGCTGTCATGTTGACCCCTGAAAAGAGATTTGCTGGGTGATGCTCTTACTTTTTTCTGATAGGAGACACTATGCCCATCAGTACAGGGTAAAAGGAAATAAAAGGAAATCTGAGTTTTGATGTGCTTGCATCTTAGACCCTCAAAACTGTCTTTAGGTTTGGAATGACTGGAATCTGCCCTGGGCTCAGCAGGGAGCGAAGTGCAGCAGACAGAGAGCAGTGATTTCTCATTTAAGAGCAAGCGCTGAAGACAGAGTGCATGTCCAATTCCATACAAACAACATTATCTGCAGTTCATCTCTAGTAACAGAACATATTTCCATCAGTACTGTGCTATTCAAGATAAACAAAAGTTAAAAGTCCCTTTGATACCTCAGCCATCTTTATGGTCATGCTACGGTCCTCCTGAGATCAAGGCCGTGGTATAAATACCTGCGCTGCCGTGTGTGGCAGGACCAGAGTCACACAGCAATGATGCTTAAAATAGCCTGAACTGAACTCCCTCATGGTGAGGATCATCCACTTCCTACATCTCAGCTACTGATTTACAACTTGTAGGGGGGGATCCAGAACAGAAGGACGCTATGAGAGCGGCATGCCTGTCCTGAGGGCTCCCAGCTCCCCGGCCTTCATCACAAAGGTGGCAGCAGGCAGAGGAAGCTGTATGTGGTGGGGACACGGGCAGCAGGAGTGGTCACAGCGGCAGGTCTCAGCTGCCACCATGTCTTATCCTTCCCTCCTTCCCGAGCCCCTCACCACAGCCCGATTGCCCCTTACCTCCTTAGCACGTGGCATGAGCACCGGCCGGCACCAGGAGCCTGAGAGAAGGCAGGGCTGGGGCTAGGGGCTTTACTGCTGACAAGATAGCTCTACGACACCCACCTCCTACCGATCAGTTATTTTGGCTCTCTTATGCCTGCCTGTTGGAATTATTAGGCTTTGCTGGTTTCTCAAGGCCGCTGCAGGGCTCTCGTTACTGATGTTCGTGAGGTTCATTTTGGCTCTGCAGTAGGAGGTGCTCTTAAGTGTCAAGAAATTGTCACGTATGTTGTTACATTTATAAACAAATGTGTTCATACAGCTCATCTAGCATTTGGTACGGGAATAAAGACTAGTAATTCCATTTTGTCTTTGTCTTTAATCTTAATTATTGCCCATAATTGAAAGCCAAACTGGTAAGACGCAAAACACTATGTATTCACCTAGAAAAGGGTATCTTTTTCTGGAGTTGATCATGCCAGGACTCTTCTCTTCTGCTGATTGTGTAGAGCAGCCTTAATATTGCACCTCCGGGCATCAAAGTATCTTAGAAATACAGAGTAAATTTCCTTGATTTCTGCGCAGCGTGCCAGTCCCCTGCAGCAGCAGGACATGTGCTTTATAGTTCATTCCAGCTCTCCATGGGGAAATGGAGCTACAGGGCCCTGTTGAGGCAGAAGTAAAGATAAATAATCTTGTAGAAAAAGTTCTTGCAAAACTCCCTGTTGCTTTCAGAGGACCAGCTGGCCCAGCAGTTTTTCCCCCCAACCCAGAGACAAGCAATCTCCTGGGGGCAGATCGCAGTGGGAGGGCAGGGCCCTCAGACCAGCTTTCTGCCCACACTCCAGATCCTTTGGGTTCTTCTGCCTCACAGAGCTCGCTCTTCCACTTCCCATGGTTTTTTGAACCGCTATTCTCCATTCTCACTGCTTTATCAAAAATTGAGTTCACTAAGTGGATTCAGTACATTGATGAGTACCGAGGCAATAACAGACTGCCTATAAAGGTTTTGGGCTGGAATTCAGAGACAGTTCATGTTCCTACGTACTTTTGTGACCATATGAACCGAGAGAAACATATGTCTCGTTACACGTGCCCTTGCTCACTTCTCATTCATCTTTGCTCAGTAGTTATCAAGGAGTGAGATCATAACTGGAATTTATTTAGAGCTATGGTCTCTCCACCCTGTTGGGTCCTTCAGCAGAGTGACTTTATCCAAGATTTCATTACCTCCCTGTCTTTTTGCATAAACAGAAAAAAAGGTGGATGGAAGAATACGCTGGTAGAAATGCTTTGGCAGGAGGCCCTTATTTTCATCATAGCCTGACAATGAGTGAGAGCGAGCATCATAGCTGAAACTTGTCTGCTGCCTGTCCCCACATGTGTTTTGTGGCTAGAGGGCCGGTTCCTCAGCATCCAGCTCTGGCCTGGGGGAGGAGAGGAGTTTCACAGCTCACTGTTGTCACCAAGTATTTCTACCCCATGAACTGGAGCCAGCGCGGAGATGCCCAGGCAGCAGCCTGTTGCCATCAGTAGGGCTAATTAGCTTGGAGGCAGCACGGAGCAATCATAGCCCTGACTGAGCTGGACCAGGTGTCTACTTAACATGTTCCTGCAAGGTTGTGATGAACAGCGTGAGTGCCTATCTTCCTCCATCCATCACAGTAGACACGTTTGCTGTACTACCCCAGCACGTTACAGTTGCTTTCTGTATTTGTCTGTGGTCTTAATTTCTCTGGAAGAGCATCTCTTTATATGTTTGCCATTTAGGGTCAAGCATTGGAGCTCAAGTAGAAAAAACAGAGGTATCTTATGACACCATTTTGTTAAAGTTTTTCATAGAAACGCAAACTTGATTTTACAACTCCTGGAAAAGATTCCTCTTAATATTTTTGTAAAATATGGTTGTAAAATTATAGTTATAATTTTATCATCAGTAAAAATAGAAAGCATTATAAAAATAATTCAAACGTGCCATGCCAAATTCATGTAACCTGTATGGAGGCATGAGGGGGACACAGACAACATGAGAGAGAACTTCCCGTTTGCTTGGGGTTTTTTCCCTTATTCACAGACACATATGTCAAACCTTTTACCACACTGTTGGAGCACTAATGAAGAGACAGTTAAAGGACTTGAGCCTCCTGCTTGCTTCCTTCAGCGGCCTAGAAATCTTTCAGTCTCTCTCATAAATTCCCCAGGAAACTAGCCGAATTTCTGACTTTAGAACAGTCCTTGTTTCTTTTCTTGCAAGTAATTATTTCCCTCCCCTTTTTATCCTTTCATTGCACCAAACTTCTGTTGTTTTATGGATTTTTGGTTTAGCTTTAACAGGTCTCCAAAGCATTTTCCTTGGTTGAGTGCCGGAAGCAGACTGCTAACACAGAGAAAAGTGACTGGATATTAAAACTGCGCCCAGGGCTTTGGGATGACATGGCAAATGCAGTGGGCTGGGCTAGTACCACCGAGAACTGGAGTTTTGCCAAGGGGTTAATATTGTTAAGTGCGTGCAGACAGATATATTGATACATACCCTACCTTTTCTCTGTGTCTGCATCCATTACTTATACTTAGTGTTCAAAAGGGGAATGGTATGTGTCTGTGTTAAATTTCATAGTACATAAAAGATCTTCCTGTTACTCCTTTGATGACAGCAAATCAGTGTCACAAAGGAATGCTGGTGAAAAATTATTTGCATAAATCTTTGAAATCTTTATCCACTGACAAAAGCACTTTGTGTCACTCTATTTCATTTTCTCCATTGTTTTTACTTTATCATTTGCTTGGAGAAAGCAAACTAAATTGAATGAAAATATCTTCCCCCCCCGCCTCCCCCCGTTTAGCTGGCATACTCATAGTGAAATACAAATCTAACTGTGTTTTTTCTCTCTCTTTCTCTTTTCCTTTTCTCATTTGACCTGGATTTGTCTTTTGGTGGCTTTGATATCCCTGTGTGATCCTGTCTTCTTCATTACTTTAAAGGTAAGATTAATATTTCCTCAGTCAGTATTATACATGTATCAGAGGTACAGAAATACAACTTGAAAGTCATCTGGGGAAGAGGTTAGTAAGGAGGCAAAATAATTAGTGGCCATTTGGAGAGCCAGAAGTCCAATTAAGAAGTACATTTTGTGTTTTCTCTTCACTAACCATTGGCGGCAAGTAGGGATGCTCTCAATAGAGGCGGCTCAGGTTTTCCTGGGCAGCCCCTGACAACGTATTGTACACAGTGCCACTGTGCCAAGCTGGGCTTTGTCTCCCTCCTGCTGCTTCCCAGCTCTGCCAGTGCTTCCCTGAATGCCAGCGAAAGGTTGGAGCGGCCTTGGAGCAGCAAGTCTGCCCAGGACTGCAAGGAGCAAGACAAGGTCACTTGATGTTTCCCTTCACACAGGAGTTCCAGAGAATTGTGGCTGTTGAGACGAGGCCCAGTAATTTAAAGATACATATATATCGGCTTGTTTAAATGACAATAGAGAGATGAGATGCCAGTCAAGATCAGAATATATAGTGATAGGTGTACAAAGACAGGCAGGGATATTGTCTCTTCCCTGAAAGCTTGCAGTCTTTTCTTTACGTTGCAGTGTTACAAGTATGTCTTTGGTTGACACTGCATTTTTCTGCTGCTCTCGGGAGTCTGCCAAGTCTGAGGTGAAATATCTCCAAACCACTCCTTCCCAGAGCTTGCTTGCTGCCTTTGCTTGCCTTTTCAGTACCTTGTGTTCCTCAGGAACCAGATCACTTTGGGAGGAGAACCTTTTGCAGGAGGAGTTTAGAAACGTGCAGATGTTGGGAAGCAGGGCCGTGTATTTTCTGACAAATTCCAAGCACAGAATTTCGCTGAAGACAAGCAACAGAAAGTAGGAAATTTTATTTTATTGAGCATTTTTGCATGTAATCAGCAAGTGGCAAATAGTGGAGTGCTGATGTTTCTCAGCTTGCTCGGAGACAGTCCTGGTCTCTGACAGATCTGGAAGATACTATTATTTTTCCAGACATTATACTTTCCCCCCTCTCAGAGGTCCAGAAATACATGCTGTAGTGTCTGGGTCATCTCCGCAGCCCTGCAAAGGCCTGGCTGTGTTCCAGAGAGTGACTGACAGAGAGGGTCGGACCCGGTAGCCTTGCGCCTCTCTCAACAATGGTAGGTTGCCTCCATTTACACAGTGACAGTGGAGTCACAGAAGACTCAATGAATTTAATTAGTAGGAAAGGAAAAATGTGTGTACTCATTATGTAAAACATGTAAATTTAACCCTTGAAATGGAATTGTCAATGACTCACCGCTGTGGCTAAATGCCAGCGCCAGAGGCAAAATTACAGAAACTGCAAGTGTGTCACAAGAAATTAAATCAACTACATTAAGGTTCCTGGGTTTTGTTGAGGAGGTGGTTGTTCATGCCCATTATAGACTAAAAGCTTGTTAGGAATATTGGTTTTTCTCCATTAAAAATGGGCTTTGAAGCAGGATAGTTAATTGATAGAAGACCAGAAAAACATGGAAGAGGTAGGAAGAATCATATACTGGATCTCTACCAAAGTGTGTGCGCAGAGTAAAAGGCCATAATAAACATTACACAATGTGTGGCCACCATAGGAATACTCAAGGCTGGGTGTTGCACTGCCAAAAAATGGCTGTGAGGAAAGTTTTTACCTACCCAGTCACTGCAAATGTTAATTCACAGACCTTCAGGCAGGTTACATGAGGCTGGATTATCGCTGCGGGATGCCCTGGGGTCTCATTCAGCCTCATGGTAGAGGATATGGAACAAAGAGTTTCATGGTGAGCTTTAGACTATTGTTTTCAATAAGAAGGGAAGGGACTTAACCCTCTGGCTCTTGCTGACACTTCTGGATCCCATCCAGGAGCGGGTGTGTATAGTTGCAGCTCTTAGGATGGTGCGCAAAAAAGAATTTTTAAGGGTCTTTTTGAACTGCTGCCACCATTGAAAAGCAAAAGAAAGGTCTCTTAATGACTCTGAATATTACACCTGCCATGCGGTAAATGAACCTCAAAGGCTCCGATTTTTCCATCCTATCCCAGTGGTTGACATAGCACTGTACTGTAATCTGCGTAAGAGTGAAGGAGAACTGGGAGCCAAAAGGGGTGTCCTGGAGTCTCGCCCTCTGAGGAGCCCAGGAGTTTGGTGGGGCGGCATCTGTCTGGTCCGGCTTCACTTTCTAGTTCTGCAAATCTCTGTCTAACAGCAAGGCAGATACTAACCAGGGCTGGCAGGGCTGGGAGCAGCTATCAAAGGGCTAATCCGCTGAAATGGCATTTTAAAGAGGAAGAAGCTCTGCAGCACTGAAAGGCAGAGTGGTCTGGGAAACATGGCCGCCACCGATGAGAAATACGGCCTATTGTCACGAATTTTTTTCTGTCCTTGAGCATGGCCTCAGTTCATTTACTCATTCACTCCAGATTTCTTATTTTTTATTATTTATTTAAGAACTGCTGCTCTTAAGCTTTCTCGTGCTCTCTAGGGATCATTTGATGTGTAACATAGCTCTACTTAGAGGCTCTTGCTTATCCTGCAGTTCTCTCCACAAACATGCTGGCAGCATGCTGCTTCCAGAAAGGGCTGTGTGCTCCCAGACCTGCAGATAATACTCTTTCCTGACCCCATTTCCAAATGTCACCATCCAGGGATTTCCTGTGCATACTCCAGAAAAATTCATCTACCTTCTTCTCAGAGACAGGCGGTGAGCGGAGATGTGAAACCTGGCAGGCCCGAGACAAAGAGCCCAACTCCCACCATCAGTAAAGCCCACCTCCCCGAGCAGCGAAGCACACTTTACAGAGCAGATGTAACGGGCTGAAACAAAAATGCTGAGAGCCTTGGAAGGGTAATTGGTTTCATTCAGAGACAAACTGCAGCCTGAATTGTCTGTTCCTGCCTGGCCATCGATACCCCCAGCTCTTCCTACCTGCCTGTTTGACCTGGCAGCTCGAGGTGAGCAGGTTCTTAGCCAGGAATGATACGAGTAAGATTTTTTTGTATTGCGATGCTGCTTTATTTTCCCAGTTTTGCAGTCTGACAGCCTGAGGCAGTTATTAGACAAGGATGTTTAACTAGATCAGAGTCCAAGATTATTCCGGTCTTGGGTCACCATGTCAAGTGCTGCTGTTCGCAACAGTAGTTTGAAGGATTTAACTTCTTAGTATCTCCAGTTACCTAGGGAGTGAGTCGGACTGGCAGTGGAGAAATGCTCGCTAACGCAGAACTGTGTATAATTTTATGTCCGTGACTTACACCACGCCTCAGAAGGAGTAGGGAAGGTCATCAAGGAAAGTTTAACTAAGGAGTATAGAGAAATGGTTATCAGAAGATTCTTACCACATTTTTAATATCTAGAAAAAGTTCTGCTCCTCTTCCCAAGCCTATCCCAGTGCTCCAGCAGAGTTACACGGGCTGTGTATGCTCTCCCTCCGGTTTCCACCCTTTGATGCAAGTTCTGCAATGCGGCTCACCCACATGCTTCCTGCCAGGGCTCCTCTCTTGCTCTTGGTTTATCATTGCTGCCAACGGCCGGCCATGGCAGAGCAGTGAAATGCACCGTCCCTTCCGCCGTTAACCCGAGCGCAGCGGGTGTCTGTGGCAGTTAGGTGGGGTAGGGCAGCCAGCCCTGCTGTCTGCAAACCAAGCAAGGCTTTTCTGTAGCGGCAGGTTTGCTCTGGGGTGCGAGGATTTAAGGATTTAAGGTGGCTGGGTGTCATTCGGAGGCCAAAGAGCCTGCCTCAGCCAAGATGACACATTTGAAAGTGAATCTCAAACTGTGTGAAAAGTACCAGAACTGACAGCAGTGGAGATCAGGGACACGCAAAACCATTTCATCAACGTTTTAGCTGACTCAAACACTGTAGGTCTGACAGTTGTCATCTTCTTGAATATTACTGGGCTTGTGCTTTACGTAGGAAAGAAAAAACAGCCAAAAACAGCCAAAGAAGAAAACATGTTGGGAAAAAAAGGTGAAAACCTCTCAGGCAGTCGAACGTTCAGGGCAGAGCACACAGAGGGAGAGGGAAGGGGACTTGCACTGTGTCACAGCACTGTCAAAGCCGTCAAAACTTTTGGAGGGAGAATAGGCACTCTCCTCATTTGTATCACAGATCTTTGAAAAAGACATTCATTTATGGAGTGAAAGTCCCCTTTAGGTGAGAATACAATTCTCTTTATGAGACTGTTGCTTGGAGGACAGCTACATACTGACCTCCCCTCCTCCCAGCCAGCCAAATTGAAATCATCGAAGCTGATCGTTGCAAAACCCTGAAAGTCCTGTGGGCTTCTGGACTTGGCGTGGCTCGGAGCAGCACCAGCAGCTGTGCCACTGGTTTCCTCAGAAGGTACCACTGCTGTGCCTCCCGCTGACTCCAGCGTGGAGAATTGGGCATATCTACCCCTCCATCGCTTTTGGTGAAACTGCTGCTTGTGGTAGTCATCCTGGGTATTTGCCCTCTGGACTGAAGCAGTAAATGACTTACACACAGGCTACTAAACATTAACTGCTTCCCATTACTGTTTTTCCAGTCGGGTTATAAGCATAGAAGTAAGAAGACCTAGAAGTAAGGTCACTACCCCTCACTTGCCATCCTGCAAGTCATTTTGTACTCCAGGATTACGTGGTTTCAGAATTTTCACTCCATTTTCCAGACCTTCTTACAAAGACAGCTCTCACTAAAACAGGAGCTGCCACTCCCAGTCAGCAAAATCCTGTATTCATGTAGCTAGTGACACTCATTAGTGGCTGCTCGATCATAATGAGGTTTTGTTCACTACCCTCCTCCATCTGATTTGAACTCCTAATCCAGAAACCAAATGCTGTAACATCTCATTTTCAGTCCTGAGCAATTTTAGGCCCTTGTTTCCGAGTGTAACAGAATGTGAAATTTGTCCAGAATATCCCTGTCAGTATTTTCATCTTTATGGTTACTTCATTTATACTCTTTTTCAGAGAGTCAATCTGTTTGCTGAGATGGGGTCAGTTTATGAAGACTTTATATCCCAGACACAGGAGCATGAGGCTCACCCTAACAACATCTGAAGTGGGCCAGGGGATATTAGTGGGATCTGCTGCCAGGATCCTCCTGTGTGAGCTGTACTACAGGTACACAACAGATATCCACCCAGGAGTTGTGACTGCATCTCCTGCAGCTGTTAGTGTAGCATTCACCCTCCTTAGTTCTGGTGCCCACAGTTGGAGAAGGCAGAAAATAAATAGGCAATGATTCATTTAAAAACTTACATGAAAGAAAAAGACTGGAAACCAGGCCTCAAGGGGAAACTTGCAGAGCACAGTCTGTTGGGTTCAAGCTTAAGTCTAAAGGGCCATTGATCTGCAGTCTGTACGGGGAACAGCAAGCTGGCAGTAGACTAATAGAGAAAAGAAAGATGAAGCTAGACAAATTGAGACTAAAGATTGTAGGAAATTCACTGGGTTGTACTGAGTTGAGCATTGCTGACAATTGTTAAATTGAAATAAGATTATTTTAAGAACACATGCTGAATTCAAGGAAAAATTAAGTTATAGAAGCCCAATGGCCCCTGTAATTCAGAAGTCAAAATTGCAATGTCTTTTGTGCTTTTACTTTCTACGAATGGCAGTGAGATGAATAAGTTCCTGGTTTTGCTGAGATTTGGTCAGGAAATGAAAATCAATGTGTATCCTGTCACTTGAGACCATGCCATTGACTTGGAGAGATATCTGTCCACTTGTTTTCCATGGCAGAAGGACCTTCCACTTTGATTTTGGAGGCTTCTTTCCTGCCACAGACACAGTACGAAAAGATAAAAAATAAAGCTTTTCGTTAGAACTATGTCCAAGCTGCTGGTGTTCGCTTGTTTAAGGAGTCAGGAGGATATGAGAGTTTGGAGGTACGTTTACTAATTTAATGTCAGTGTGCTCTCGAAAGAGAAAAGTAAACTAACTTACATAGTAACCATTAGTATTGAAACTTAAGTAGACTAGTTAACATAAGAAAATGGTCTAAAACTTGATAGCTCCTCATCTACCTGACAAAAAAGTGATGGGGCAGCTGATCATCTCAGCAGGGCAGATGTGAGCAAGGAAAGCCAGAAGATGAAAGGGCAGGCCAAAAGCGGGCTGCCCGGCTGCGTCGCCCGGTCAGGTTGGGCTGCTCCAGAACTCCAGGGGCGCATGAACTTTAGCAAAGGTTTGAGTTGTCATGATTCACGACGGCTGCTGGTGTTCACTGTTGCAACCAGGAAAAAGTGCTTCTGGAATCCCAATGGGAAGGTGAAGGGCACAGTCAGGAAAGGGAAGAAGCAAAAACTAGGGATTACTCAGTGGCAGTATTTTCAAAAGCAGCCAGGTAGTTTGGGAGCCGAAGCTCCCATTAATAGCATTTAGGATCATCTTTCTCCTAAATTATTTTAAAATGTTGCCATCCTTCTGTTTGAAAAATTGGCTTTTGTTCAACATAGGTGCTCTCAGGAAGCCCACTCTAACATCCACCTCCTTCAGCTGAAAAATGTGGCATAAAGAAGAGGGCCTACAGTGTTTTGAAATGCAAGTAAGCTTCCAGTTTATCAATATAAAAGCTGGGAGTTACTGCTGCATTATCTGAGCCAAAAAATACTCATTGGAGTGTTATACCAGTAATCCCAGGCTGTACTTAATGTGCACCATAGCAAGGGTTAAATGACCTGGAAAGCTCACAGAAAAAAGCTCATACAGTGCAGTTTTTGTTTATACTGAAATGTTCCCATATGTTTCAGTTAATGCAGAACATAATTGGGTCTACCTTGGGATGGAGACATTTTTCTTACATGATTTATCCATTAATCAGGTGGGGGGGAGAGTCCACCTCACTCGAAATAGCTTCCTTTCCATTTTAGCCAAAAACCCACAGTGCAAAATCTCCTCCCTTCTCTCTTCCCCTTGGTGTGCTCATTCTCCTCTCCAAAATGTTCTGCCTTTCTGCAGTGCAATAACCTGGTGGAACAGTTTCAAACATGAGGTAAAATAGTTCTACCCTAAATTAGCTTCTAGTTAATGTATTTCCTGGCTCAATTTGCTGAGCAGCTCACATTGCACATGGATGTTCCTAAATTAGAAAATTGTACGTATAAAAGTTTTCTTCTGGTTTTGTGTGTATGTTGCTTCAAAGTCAGGGTTTCTGGTTTTGATTTTAGTACCTCAAAGTAACAGGAATGAATTGTGCTTGACGTTAATTACATCCTTCTGCCTGCTTTATTATTATTAGAATAAACAAGCTACTGATTTGAGGGAGAGAAAAGTCCACAAGGTGTTTGAGGTCTTTATTTCCTTTTCCTTTGGTGAACTTCCAGTAATTTAGCTTGTCTAATTTGCTGCTGGAAACCTGCTGCTGGGAGTGCTCATACCTGAGAGAGAGTAAAATTAGTGCGCTGCAAGGAAAATTTCAGTAATGAGATGAGAAGCAGGCAAAATTTGGCTTTGTCTGTTTGCTTTTTGTGTGTGAATGTCCACAAAAAGCAGAAGGAATATTGATTGTCTGAAAGCAAGACTGAGCTGTGCATGAAATGGGATGCTCAGTGATGTTGGGGGGTAAAATCAGCCTGTTGGACATTACGCGGTGTTTCAGCAGCAGGTGGACTGTATAGCATATACTTTCCATTGCACTTCCAAACAGAGACAGCAGTCTTGTGGTGCTGACTTTGATCTGCATCAGTACTAGGTCGGGGACTTACAGCAGTGCAATTGATCACTGAATTATCATCTCAGCAGAGGGGAACCCTGTTGCATCCTGGAGCCTTTATTGTGGCTCGCCGGTGTTAATGTAAGGAAATCAGAGTGGGTTTCTCTACATGCTACCCTGATCCCCTGACGCTTTATTGGCCCACAGGAGCCCCTGACAGCCCGTAAACTTAAGCCAACTTTTGTACTATTGCCATTTTCTACTAGGCATAAGGCAGATTCAGGATCAGTGGCATTCGGCAGCTACCTCTGGCCCTTTCTTGACCTCTACTACACGTCTTGATTGTAGCCACAGATGTGCCATAGTGCTTGGAGGCAGAGCAGGCTGGTGATCGGTTGTGTTTCACAGTGTACAAATCCTTTATACCGAATGACAGTCCCATGAGCAATGGGTGTTCCTTGACTTTTTGAACCAGTGGGTTGTCAGTGTATCAAGACTGGTGCCGCTTGTGAGACAAAGCTCATGTTAGGTTTGGGGAGAGATTCATTTACGTCACTGGACTCCAGCCTGAGAAGCAGCTGCCCTGGAAGAAGCTCTCCGAGGTCCTCCTTGTGCGTGCTCGCTCGTACCCATGCACGCAGGTAGATAGATATTTTAGTGCAAAGTTGAGCTGTGCGTATGAGGAGAGTTCAGTAACTTTAGTTGACACCGAGAAACAATGTAGTCTGATTAGTCCGATGGTTTTGGAAATCTTCCTTTCTTCCTGTACTAACTCCCTTTCCAGACACCTATTCTTAGTTCCACATCTTATTTGTAGTTAGCATTTGCCTACATTTAAAAATACCTATAAATGAGATTAACAGTCATGTGTGGGTCCACTGAGATTGCACACAGAACTTCGTCTGTTGGCTCAACAAATGCAGCCTGGTATTTGGTCAAGCCACACTGTCTTAAGCATCATTCCTTATTGTGCAGATCCTGTGAGCCAAAATATTTCTCTTATTTCATATTTGCAAACTCTCTACATGCACTGTTTTCATCTTTGCACCACCATGTGGCTAACCAAGTGCCATTTGGGACAAAACTTGGTTATCAAACTTAATTAGCAACAGTTCTATTTATGAGACACAAGACAAAGATGAGTTCAACTGACATGCTTGTAATTATGGTGACTGTATTGCAAACAGTTGTAAAAATGTACCAAAAGTACCTCAAGTCAGCAGACGTGACACTGAATACTCTTGGAGAGTGAATCTGTGAGTTACTAAATTGATGCATTTCCTAGCCCTGTTTCAGAGGAGAGCTGCACTGTAAGCAGGACAGATCACGAGGAGCTCCTCTACTGCCAGGGTGCTCCTGCTTGAGGATCTTTGCATTTTGTCTCTGGCTATTTACTGTTTTCCTTTTAATTAGCACAATTCCCCCTTGCCTAGCAGTCCCAATTGCTTAAATCTTTCCCCATCACTTTGTAGTGTGGTCCACTGCACCCATGTGCTTACAACCCCTTAGGGTCATCCAAAATTTATATCATCGGAAAGAAATTGCCAGCTAAGAGAGAGAGAAGTGTAACTGTGCAGGAGGCAGGGTGATAAATGAGATTAGGAGGAGGGAGTGAGAGGATATTCGTTTTTAACAGCTTCTAGAAATCCTAAAATAGACCAGAACTGGGCCACAACTAACAGAAATCATGACTGCTTGCTGATGAACAGAGGCATGACTGCTGTGAGAAAAGGAGGTTTGGCAGAGGACACCTCCTGCAGCTTTCGTGTACTTACTAGAGCGAATGATTCGGAGCTGGAAGGGTCCTGAGCTCCACTGCCAGAGTACTTGGACTTAAGCAGAATGAGGTCAGCTTAATGTGGTGGAATTTTTCAGCTGGTCCAGTGGTTTTCCAGGGGCCTGAGTCAAATGTTCTGAATGCATGAATCTGGCAATTCATAAATCTTTTGGCTTTTATAACCATCAGCCACAAACAGTATAAAACGCTCTTTGCGTGTACATGTGGACGGGAGGGAATTTAGGGTCAGTAGATGCCACATGAATGGGCTGAGAGACTCTGGTGTTTTGATGGCAGAGCACTGACTGAACTAAGAGGCCTCAACTTTCTAAGGCATTTGTTTTCCACCTTTTAGCTTCTTAGTGAATTAGCAAGGGAGAAGTGTTTAGGTTTCTCGGCTGCTGTCGAACAGTTGGGAGTCCCCAGTGCTTCTGCTGAAGGCAGTGAGATCAGCGGAATCCCTGGTGACAAACCGGGTGCAGAAGGTTGACGTTGTGGTAACGGCAAACAAGACGTAATTCTGGGGAGAAAACAGTATTTGGCTCCCTAAACAAGGCTTGACAATCACTTTTTTCACAAATTGTCCTTCCAAAGGATGTTGGTCAGTCTGCTTCTGTCTAAGGGACGGGATATGTGTGTTTTGTGGCAATTCCTTACACCCTGATCCCTCTGTATGCACTAACAAGGTACCTGCCTGGAGTAGCCCACAGCCCTCCTCCAGCCCATCGAAACCACAGCATGGGGAGGCTGGGGCACCCCTGGATGTCAGGACAAAGTGGTTATCCCACTTGGATAAGAGTTCCTGGACCTGATGGTGCAAACATAGCCTAAGAGAACTGGTGGGGGCACAGAAAGCGAAGTAGCTCCAGCTGATAGTTTTCAAAAGCTCTTTCTTCAAAAATTATTTGGGAAGGGTCCACACCTCCTCAATAAAACGTATCTGCCCTTTTTGCAGGATGGTAACATCACCATTGGGGTCCTAGTTGTCCCTTTTTGAGAAAGGCCCAGCATTGAAACAGCATGGAGATACAAGTTCCTACTTTATCTAGAGATTAACCTTATAAATTAGGGTTTGGGCAGGAATGGCAGGATCGTGTGTGATTGCTGTAATGTAGTAATGGTGTAATCGTTTCTGTCTGCCCCTCTTCCACAGTTCTTACTGGTTTTGTCTTCTACGCTGCTCTTCTCAGGGTTGCTGCTCCAGCATGGGTGACCAGCAGGCTGCAGTCCCTCAGGAGAGTTCCTGCCCTGGCATGAGTCCTCCATGGGCCACAGCCCCTCAGGGGTGTCCCTCCTTCCAAGAGCGTGTCTCGTGTCTCCAGCCCCGTGTGTCCTCAGCAGTCTGTCCCTCCCCTTGTCTCCTCAAGCTTCTCCCCACGTGTTTCCTCACGTGTCCTCCCCTAGCAGTTGTCGCTCTTTCATAAGAGAGCTCCTACGCAGCATTTGCTTTGTCTTCAAAGAAGGCATTTGGCAGGCAGGCAGGTGAAGTATGATCCAAAATCCCTAGGAACCAGGGCAAATCTTTCTTTTGAGTTCAATGAGCTTTGGATCGTGCCATTACGGAATGAAAATTTGGCAGAAGAGTGTATGGAGTAGTTGTGACTTAGAGTCGGGCAGAAAAATTTCAGCAAACCAACAGTGGCTGGAACAGCTTAAGATGAGCGCAACAGGCCAAGCACGGGAAGGCAGACAGAACGGGAGAGGTCAGCACTGGCGCTCATAAAAACATTTGTAACAACAACAGTTCTCCGTCAAGAGTACAGGCATGTTCAGCGTATTAAAAGTGCGAACTGACCTCTGAGGTGTTCAGCTTTCAGCCTGCGACAAGGCCAGGTATGTTTGTAATTTATCCGTGTTAATGGTAATCATTTGAAAAGTTCTTGTTTCTCACTTTGGAATTAATGCAGTTTTTTAAATAAGACCTGTGAAAACCTTATCCACAGAAAGAAAAAGGGAAGGTAGGATTATAGTAGATACGGGTCTAAAAATAAACCTTTTGGATGTTAACATATGCAGCTAACCTTACCCCAAATATTCACCAAAAAGAGAGTTAATCGTGCCATTTGCAGCCAGAACATACCCTCCTGCACAAACTGGTTTTAAAAGAGAAAATGCCTAATATTTTTTCTTTTACCTCTTCAAAAGGGAAGCCCTTTGTTTTACAACCAGATTGACCCGATGGTGAACTCGAGGCTGATACGTTCAGTACTCTTAAGTAATTTTGCAAATTTAATCTAACAAATTTAATCAAATTTAAACTTAACAAATTTAATCACAGCTCATCTCAAGCTCCTCTTTTCTTGTCTTCCTTCCTTGTCCTCCCTATCCTGTCATCTGGATCATGCCGAGTTTTTCTCCCAGAATATTTTGCTACTCCTTAAGGCTTAGACAGATGAGAATCCGTGTTTAAAGAAAATCCATGTATTCACTGGGGATGAATAAAAGTGCAGATAGAGCTATCTGTTGTCAAGGATAACTGGTAAGTTTCTGATGAAGGAAAAGGGTAGTAAAAGGTGTTGAAGCTTCTTTGGGATAAAAAATTGGAATGTGATTCATAAATCTGCCATCCACCATCTTCAGTACCCAATCTCAAGACTCACAGCAGCCTTTATAGGCTCCTAGATGATGAGAACGACGCAAAGCACATCTCTCTTTGTAAGGGACCTTTGGCACCCAGCTTCTGTAAGTGCCATCAGAAGTCTCATCCGTGGAGTTTTGTGTGTTCATGGTATTAACGGGCATTTTGCTCTTAGATGCCAATAATCTCCCTTTTCTCTAGAAGGAGAAAAACCCACTCACAATTTCATGTAAATTCCTCACAAAATCTAATCTCATTATTTTCAAAGTCACATGCGCAGCACAGGCGTTGCATGAAATATGTTTGGGTTCTGCTATAAGTAACTTCAGCTCAGACTGAATTCCAGGTCCCATTCAGGAAAGCTGTCTCATGTTGTAGTGGACTTAAGCATGTACTTTTTTGACTTTTAAAGCAGTATTAAGGATTGTCCCAAAAATACGGCAATAAGGGGAATTTTGCTATGGATTTGAAATACAATATAGTATGATTGATACATGTTCCCATATGTAACAAGAAAAAAGGTAGTTATTGTTTATCAGAATGAGGATCTGACACTGTGTTTAATTCTGATTATAAGATAGAAACATGTCCAGAATCAGTGTCTAGAGCTGAGTTACTAGCAAATGGTTTTAGAAGTGAAAGTTAGTGTTGAGTGTTTTCAGACCAGTGCAATTTCCCATCCTCTTCCCTATTTTTTCCTCTATTCTTGCTTTTGGTTACAGTTACAATTTTTCTGTCTAATCCTGTCAGTATGTCCTTCTTCACCGGAGGGATGGCTGATGAGTCATGGAAGAGCATCTTTCTCCAGTCCCGCAGGAGCTCTCACCTCCATAGCCTCAGGTATTGCCAGGCTACTGCTCAAACAGGGAACATTTTGAAGCTGTGATTTTGATACCTGAATTATTCTTGGCTTTCAAATTTTTGTCAAGGGAAGTCAGCCGCCCTATATTGGCTTTTAAAGCAAAATAAAATACTTCTCTCCAGTCCTTCAGTGACAAAGGAGAAATAAAGTTGAGTGGGACATTTCACTGCCGGTGTTGCCACGTCTCTACTGACTTCATTTGAATGAAGAGACGCAGACAGCAAGAGACTGTTCCTGCTCCTGTGCATATCATCAGGGCTTCCTTGGCGGTGTGGGAAGATGCCGAGCACTTCAGTTACATTTGTACACGTGAGGAACTAACGTTCATGTGGCACAAGTAGCTGGAGTCTAAATCTCCTGGTTTCAAGCCGAATTACAGCTCTTCAGGAATGGTGCAACTTCCCAGAGGCATGGGGGGAGAGCAGATGCTTCCATAATGCAGAGGTTTCTGCCATGGATCGTAACTAACTCACAGGAGTAAAATCCTGAAATGAGTCCTGAAAATGTCTGCCTGACAGTTCAGACACACGCGTAGCTGTCTGTCGGAAAGGTCAGCTCTGTCCTGTGATGTTTCTTGTGCTTGATTATGGGGGACTGTGCAAGAAGGACAGGAAAGACTCCAACTGTCAGAATTATTTAAAAGATCTCTTGAGAAGGAAGGTCTTCATCCAGAGGAGGTGAGCTTTGTCTTGCAGGATGGAGGAGACCAAAACCAGGCATAGCATACAGAGAGAGAGAAAGACTTCAGAAGGACAGATATGTGTCAGACCCAACAATAAAGAGAAATTCCCAGTTATCTTTAATTAAGTCTCTTCCTGTCCAGTCACAGGGAAATAGGTCCCATGGCAATAAGAGAAAGGAAGGAAGTCAGTGCCTCCACTGTTAATTTAGGGCCCTCCTGGGGCAGACAGAGAATATTGTTGTGCATCTGCCCTGCTAACAGGCTTCATCCCATGGAGGGGTTCTGGCTCTTCCCAGCACCTCCAAAAGTGCCCTGAAGCCTCGTCCTGCAGCCAGAGGCCCTGGAGCATCCCCTGAGCAGAGAGACCAGGAGACCAAGGTGGACCGAGGACCCTGCTTGGGAGGACGGGAATTGGGAGAAGTGTGTGTTCAGGCCCAGCTGGTACTTGCTACCAAACAGCTATCAAGCAGTGATGGAAAAACCATGCAGCGTCTGTTTTCCAGAGGAGAGCTATGCTCGTGAGCCGCAGTGTGCAAGGGCTAAAATCTCTTGGTTAAAACGTAAGTTGCAAGAAATGAGCAAAATGTAATGTAAACAGTTTACACAGAGGTGAGCCTCTGCTGATTGCTGATATACACAGGCAAAATGAGTCTCTGTGTGAAAATGGCCTCATTTTGCCCTTGCCTGCCTTTTTTTATATAGTGGAATAACTGACTCTTCAACAAGGCAGAAGGCTCCACTACTTATGTTTCCACAGTGCATTTTCTCTCCCAAACAATGTTTGCTGCCCCAAGAGCCTAATTATCACCTAAGAGATGTTAACAGCCAGATCATTGAAACTTCCAAAAGGTTTTGATCAAATACAAGCAAGATGTAGTTTGTATTTTGCTGCCCTGTATTCCAGGAGCAGCTGGTCTCCTGAGGTAGTAAAGTGTGGACTAAGTTAATGAATTTAAATATGCTTCTGTTAGATCTTTTAATCATGAATGTAATTGCATCTGGTAGTCTTTTTAATTTTTAAATATAGAGTATGTGATTGGATTTCTTTTTTTTTTTTTTTCTTTTTCAAATTGCTACTGTTCCTCCCTTCAGGGAATTCTCCAGAAGGAAGACCTTGTCTTCCCAGAGTGAACATTGTGAATCTTTACTGTACTGATTCTTTCAATATTAATTTTCTGTATTAGCAGTCCCCTCTCTGTCCCTCTCTACAACTGCTTCTGCCTTTGTTATGTCTGGCATAATGAGGATATACATGTAGTAACAGGTACACCAAGCCCAAGTGTGGAGAGGGAGGAATTTACCTTTGGTTTTCCCTGTCTCTGATACATGCCTTTCATGCCAGCCCTGGCACTTGTCTCTAGGCTGACTGGAATAACAGGATGCACAGGAAGCATCAGCCCGGCTTCTCAGAAAGACTAACCAGGGGAATTTGAACCCCAATACCCGTGTCCCACAGTCAACTGAGAGATGTAGGTTTTCTGTGTTTGAGCTAATTAATAATAAACACCATCATCAGGTGAAATGGGGCAAAGAAAGGAAGAAGTGCTGGCCGTTCCTGTGATGCTAAAAGCTTTCCAGATCTCTTGCTGCCGTACCCACCGTCTCTTTGGGATGACAAAATGAAATATGCCAAGCTGAGATCCCACAGAGTACTCAAAGAAACGGATTGCAATGACCCTGCTACCCTCCAGCTCCCATTGGCAAAATACTCAAAGAAAAGACAAATTCTTATGTGAAGAGGCAGTCAGGGGATTGAATGACTCAGGGCTGTGGGATATGGAGCCTCATATAACAAGATCACCAGCTCTTATCCGTCGCAGGTTGGTAGTGACTGAAAACCTCTCCAAGCTCAGCAGTTTGCCAGGGTATGTGAAAGAACTAATGGCCTCAGCCCAGCAGATCCCTGTGGGCAGAGACTTATCACAGCATGCTCTAGGGATGTAGATTGCCACATTCTTATTTCAAAATTTACCAAACACAAGAAACTTTTTCTCTGTGATAATTGTTTTGACAGAGAGACTAAGCACATGGCTGCATTCAAAATGTGGTTATTTCAGTAGAGCTGTGCTGATAAACCCCTTTTGGAAGAGAATTTACACTGGCAAGCGTTCCTCTGTCTCTATAACTTAACCCATTTCCCTGGACAGAATAAGCTATACCCACAACTGTATATATAGCTACCTACAACTTTTTGCTGGCATTGCTATTTGCCTGACAATGTTCTTTTGTTATTTACTTCTCACAGTACAGCTATGCCAGGAAAACTTTTCCACATAACCTAAGCCTGTGAGAGAGAAAACTCCTGTGTAAATTTTTTGGAGGTGATGTTTCATAGTCAGGCCTGAGGCAGAGACTTAAGCAAAAGGCTCTATAGATACAGAACCGTAATCTCTCAACACAAAACCCAGTGCTCCACGGTTATGTATGCAACATCACCTGCAGGCCAGGGAGCACTTCGTACGCAATGTTTGTGTAAGCAGTGAATATGTGCCGTTAAATTGGAAATGTAAATACCAGTGGCAAGTACTTCCAAGTCCCTTTAGAAGGAAAGTTGTGTGTGCAGAGAATTGCCTTGGGAGGATGCGCTTGTGCCGACTCTCAGACTTGGTTGTGCCACCCCGTGGGAGGCTGCGGTTGGTACCCGGCTGTGGTGACTTCAGCGTGGCGTGGGGTGCTGTCGGGTGGCACACGGGCATCGCTGCCTCCAGCCCCAGCACGGAAAGGGAAGTATTCACATTACTGATTCCCGTTGTCCTCCTCTTCCCCCACCAACCCAATTAAATGAAATTGCACTTACGGCCTTAATATGTAAGACGTAACAAATCCCATGAGAAGGGAAGAAAAATATTGCCATAAGGAGAGGTTCCCCTCTGGGGGGGAGTGGCTGTTCAGCAGCAGGCAGGTGCCATCTGGTGGGAGCTGGGCCCCGTGCTGGTCTCTGGGAGAGCTGGATTTTCCCTTTGTGCTGGAGTGTGGGAGTATTCCCAGGCCGCAATAGAAGCAGGAGGAATAGTCCCACTGTCCACTTTCTTTGGAGAGATGCAAAGGGGTTTTCTGAGTTGAAAGCAGTGCTTTGGGGAATTGCAACGTACACTTTTAAGCACATAACTAGACTTAGCTGCAGTAGAGCTGCAGAGGAGCTTGCTTGCCTTTCAGCCAGCTAGGAGAGCTCCAGAGTCCTTCAAACAGAAGGTAAGGCAATAGCATTGGCCTGTATTTTAAAAAAAAAAAAAGTCTCTCACGGATTTATTAATCAAAAAACTGCGTTTCAAAATGACATTCAACACATTGCAGCTTTTCTGGTAGTTGTAAGTGCTCCTGCTAGCCACGGTGCAAGGGATCATTTACCACCCTTAGAAGCCGAAGAACCCATGGCTTGTTAGGGCATCATATGTTGTCATATCCCAGGGTGCTGTCCCTGTGAAATTCCCGCTTGGTAGTTTGTTGGACCTTACATTCACTCAGAGTTGCTAACTCTTTCAGCCTCTTAATGTATTGATCTGAGGGATCACCCAACAGAGAAATCCTGTGGTTGTTGGAGTTTTGAAGACTCAATGTCCCTCTGAAGACCCAAACCACAAGTCTGATCTGTGATTCCATGAGTGCAGCTAAGAGGAAACAAGAGGATTCCTGTAATTAGAAATAGCTTTGCTATTTCTTGCACCTCTCTCAGCAGTGCCTGGGACAGGTCACTGTCAGAGACAAGATGCTCGCTGGCCTAGACGGAAGGGTGATGGATTTGGAGCAGACCTTTCCAGCACTGCTCAGCTATTGAATTTTGGAGTCTTTGTTAGCTTCCTCAGTATGGCCATTTACTTAGGAGAGAAATTGTTTCTGTGACCTAGACCATGACTTTGACAACTCCTGTTGGGTATTTCCGCATGCCTGCTTTAAATGAACTGTGGCTGCCGAGGTTGGCAGAGAGTACTAGTGCTGTTTGGTATAAAATACCTGCACGCGTTACATATTTTCCTTTTCTTTAACAAACAGTATTAACAAAAGTGTTAATTGCAAACCAGCACATGCTGTGTTGTTTTCAGGCTCAAGCAAAAGAAGTTGAAACCAAGAATTAACCTACTGTTTTCAGATCAGTAATTTGTGAAAAATGGAGTAATGATGCCCATGAAGTCTCCAGTTGTGCTGTCAGGAAGGGCTGGTATGGGTTACAGTCACAGCATAACGAGTAGCACCCTCTTCGCCAGGCTGCAGCCTCTCCTGCCTACCTCAGCCCCACTTCTGTGGTGTCTTTGAGAGCAAACCCTAAGCACTTCCTTAGGTCTGACTCTGGACACGGGGCCACGTGCAGAAACCACTGCGACATGGGTTTCTTGATGCTGGCATGGCCTGTGTGAGATCAGTTGCTTTTTGCTGCATACTCTTTGATGGATTTGTTGCGTACGGCTTTTAGTAATGTCTTGATTTCCCAGGAAATAATGTGTTTTAGACAGAAGCCAGGCATCTTGTTACTCCTGCCAACTGGCAAGGAGGGTGCGTATATGCATATAGATATTTGGTGTTTAATAATTGAACCTGGAGATAGCAAGGTTGGCAGCATGTCTTTCAGCTTTAAAGACAGGGCTTTGTTATAGGAAAATGGGATGTTTTCCTGTGCTGAAGACAGATTTTTCTTCCGCAGCTAATCCTGGTGTCTGCAGCTGCTGTCTAGATACCACCTCCTAAAAGGCAGGGAATGAACTTCTGAACATCTGTAACAGTTACATTAAGTGGCGTGGTTTATTGTAGAATTATGGACGATGATGGCTGGATTACTAAATTGTAAATCAATCAAAGGCATTCTGATGATACTCTAAACCATGAGAGACAGACTCATGCAGGAAGAGACAGTGATTTATTGCACCAACTGGTAACACATCCATCCCCAGTCATTTTTATTTACCATTATTTTGAAAAGATTTCAACCCTTCATAAAAGCAGATAAAAAAAAGAAAACTGTAATGATGATAAAGTTTTGCTATAATGAAAATTGACACTCCTGCACTGTGATTTCTGGTGATAGGAAAGTGGCGGATAAGGAGCTTAAGATACACAAACTTTGCAGTAAATTAGTTGAACAATTGCCTTTGTTTAATGTCTTTTATGAGCAAATGAAGGGAGCTTTTTCCTTTTTATCCTTAAATCTATTCCTTTGAAAGTGTCTCACGCTATCTGTAGTTTTAAAACCATTGGTACGCAGTATTTTGAACGCTTAGCAAGTCATCTATTTCCAAGGCATTAGCAACACAGACAGGATTTATTTCAATCTCTGCAGTTGATTCTTTGATCCAGGGCTTCCTTAAGTGCATTCCAGTGCAATTAATTGGAAAAACAGTATAAGGCAGTGGCAACTCCAAGTGATCTTAAATGTAAAAGTGACTGATTAGTAGCTCTGCTTTCTTGAGGATTATCTATTTGTTGCATGGCAGCATCTGCTATTCCTGAGCAAGGGAGAGTCAGTTAATTGAGACGAGGGAGCTTTGGTACTCTTTGTAAGCCACTAATATGACTATTCACACGAAAAGAAGTGTGGGAACCTCTCCTGGCACTGATTTTAAGAAGGAACTGGGTAAATAGAATTAGGAGCAGTCAGCTATCTCGTGCCGTTAGGTGTACGGCGGTATGTAGTTCACATTGATTTGCTTTGCTGGGCAGTAGTCGTTCCCTTTCGCTAGCAGCCCTACGTGGCTCACAGAGGAGCTCTTTGGAAACCAGTCCTTGCAACAGCTTGCACTGTGGCTGCTTCCAGGAATGGGTTTTGCCGCTCTTTGTGGTTTTCTTCCTTGGGATGTCTTGTTTCTTGACGTACCCTGGCTGGCTGAAAGTTATAATGTTTACTTGTATGTCCAGGACATGTCCATCTGGTTTCAAAATTCTGTGCATCTGGATCCTGTTTCCTGAGTCTTCCCACTCCAATCAATAAAAGTAGCCATCCATCAGTTTTTGATTGGAACAAGATTGATCCACGAGCAACTCACGGGTGTCTGTGTTGCAGTTGCAGCTGCCTGACACAAATATTGCATCCCTTTTGGCTGAGGCAGGCAGTTGCCAAGGAATTCAATTGTCCTGCATAAGCGATCAATATCTGCTCCTCCGACTACTCTTGCTCCCTTAATCTTCCTGTATGGTTTCTTTATAATTTAATCTTCTTCAAGGAGACATACTTCCTGTCGATCATGCTGTTACACTTTGCTTGAATCTTTCTTGAATCTCACTGCCAGTGGAGCTCCTGTGATTGCAAGAGAAGCTGGCTTACAGTTCAAAAGAAAATGCAAATTCCAGCCTATCTGTTTTGTTTGCAGCTGATTCAGTAAATATCTTTGCATATTGCGTAGTTACTTCTGCTTTGTCTTTGCGCTATTTCAGCTTGCTTCTGGTTTTCTTTTTTCCGTGTGGCAATATCCCAATGGTTCGTTCTGCTGCATCCTGAAGTGTGCAGGAATCAGCTGCAGAAATCCTGCTTCATTAGGTAAAATATGCACTTGTTTTATTCATTTTACCCATCTTGACACCTGGGAAGGCTGAATCCCTGGCATTCTCTCTCTTCCCAGGGCAAAGACAGTAGGAAGCTGTGCAGATTTCAATGCAGAACCAGTGCAGTCCTGATGACGAGGGGGAAACTTAAAGTTCAGGCTCCCTGCTAACATGGCAGCCTGCACTGGCAGTTTATTAGGGGACAGCACTTACCCCCTGGAGCTGGAATGAGACCCTGACTGTTTTCCATTTAAACTCTCTAGTGATAGGGTGAAAAATGCTGTCTCGTGCTACCTATCCAGTGGGTCCCTGATACGTAGATGTCTCACTGCAAATGTCTTAGTACTCTTCAGGGGTTGATTTGTTTCTTGCTTGATTCTAAAGTGTCTAACATACAAGGAGAAACTCAAAAAAATCATGGGTACAGTACCCTTCTAGGAAATATTTTATAGTAAATATGGCTGTAATGTGTTACTAAAATCTGTATTTTGTATAATGCTAAAATCAATAAAAATGAAAGTCTCCGAGATAGAGCCAATAAGTGAAGGGAGTGAAAATTTTTCTTATGGAGAATGGCAGTGTTTTTTCATCCTGAAATTTCCTACCTTGATGACAGCAGGGGCAATCATAAAAGCAAAAGAATGCAAAGAATAGACATGGGTTGCAGTCCACATTTCTACCGTCTGTCCTCTGCCAGCACTGATGTAATCCTTCTGGCAGTGAAACTTTCCATTGCAGTCTGTCAGCATTCAGATGTGCTATTGATTAGCTGGTTTACTAAGGTCACTTAGGAATCACAACAAACCTCCTGAAACTTGGCAAAGGTAATAAATCAAAGGTATTTGATTTGTAACTTGCCATCATTTTTGGTGCCTTGCTTCAGTAGAAGACAGCAGTCAACACTTCCTAAGCGCTTGATATGGGGAAAGTTACGATGGCAAAAGAAAGCACTTGTTTATAAACGGTGCAAGTAACATAAGCTTTTAATGGGTCCTAGAGGAGCCCAAGGCTCCGGAGGGCTCTGGAATGCCTTCCTCTCCGCCCCCATCTGCTCCCCTCGCCCTGACCCCCACTTTTTTTTTGCAAGCCTTTGGCCAATTTTCATCACATCTGTCATTTTGAAAAATGAACTGGCGGTTCATTCCTAAGGTTCATAACATGTCATCTATCTTTTTTTAGATTAACTTGTTTGCAAGAGACAGTGCAACAGGAAATTCTTGTGCTTACCCAGCAGCTCAATTTTCTTGCAAAGCAGAGATGTTGTTAAAACTCATAGTCTGTGTCTATTCCGCTAATTGGATATAAAAGTCATGAGACATGAGGGTGATAGGACCATACTTGTTTCCTGGGTAAAAGCCTATTAGTAGTATATTGCTAACAAACCTGAACCGGGGCTAAGTGTGTAACAGTGTGTTATGAACCCAGCAAGCATCAGTACTGCACAACACTGAGACCTAAGGTAAAAACGTGATAATGATAAAGATAACGAACCTGAAAGCATCCATTTCTGATCATTTCAGAGGAATTAATACCCAGCCATACTTACCTTGATGCTGCATTTGATTCCAGACATAAAATGCACCCTTGTATTACCATATGTACCTCACCAGCGTGGAATATTCTGTCATACCTGCCACTCCCAAGGTGGGTATCAAGGCTACATGTGTCCCCCCAGCTTTCTAACAGACCACGGTTTCACTCATCTGCCCTTGGGGCTGACTTACATCCTTTGCACCTCCACTCGAGCTCTGCAGCCTTTGCCAATATAATTCAGAAGGAATATCTGTGTAAAAGGAATAGATACGTAATAGTATTCCAACTATGCTTTGTAGACCTACCTTTCTTTGTAGGTCAACTTTAAATAGAGATGTCTCACACTGCGCTGTTACTGGGCTGCAGCCATGGTGTGTGCAGAGGCAGATGCGGACACACAGCATTACCACTCCTACAGATTCCAAAATGAAGGCTGGATTGCTGCAGGGTGTCGGGATTGAGGACACAGAGTGATCTTTTCCTTGGCTTCCTGGCTGCAGGTTTCTTCCCCACCAGGCTGGAGAAGGCCCTTGCAATTGTGTTTTGACTCTATCCGCTCTTTTTAAAGCTGTGACTCAGAGCCCGTGCATGTCCTGCAAACACTAAAAGAGGAGATTTTGCCCAAAGTTGTTCTGAGTGCATGGAGGGGTGGTTGTTCCTCCTGTGAAATGCCTGAGCTGCTGCTTGCTCCTTTGTCTCCTTCTTCGCTGGCAGCTTCTGTTACCTTTTCTACTGCCTTTGCAAGAAAGATGTGTTGTGTTTGGTACGCACAGGTACACACACGCACGAGCTTCCCACTCCTTGGCCGGCACTGCAGTGTGACCGTTCATGGTATGATGAAAGGCTGCATCACCAGGATTGTGAAGTATCCAAGATCCCCCACATTTTAAGAAATACACGTGGGAAAAAAGAGAGGTGTGGCTTTGCATGCATGCCTACTCACAGTTAAATTATTTTTTTTTACTCAGGGTTAAATAGTACTGGTATTTTTAAGTGTATATTTAATGAATATAGCACATTTTAATTCCTGCTAAAAGATAGAAATATGTAATAGATTCTGACTCTACAACTATTTAAATCCAAAAGACCAGACCTCAGTAATCTCAGGTTCATTTACACTCTGAAATCTGGTACAGATCTACTTACACCCTCAGCCAGTATTGTTGTGGCTTCTGGAATCAGAGTTGCCTCTCTTTTTCCATTTTTAATCCGTTCTTCCCCAAGAGGTTTTTAGAATAGAATAGAATAGAATAGTTCAGTTGGAAGGGACCTGCAATGATCATCTAGTTGAACTGCAGTTCTCCTGGGCAATAACTGTGAACTGGAAGGGCAGCAGGTAAGGCTGCAGCCCCAAAAGCCGTATAAATGTTGCCAGCTATAGAAGTGGTCTTTTTTCAGGGGCTGCTGGTGGTCACACCCCATCCTGTGTTTCACAGGGAGTTAGACATGTCATGTCAGCGAGGATCCAAAGCTCCGAGCACCCAGCAGATGCTCAGATGCCGGGTTGCTAAGCCAGGGTCTTCCACAGACTCCAGAATCTGCTTTGAAACGCCTTTCTTGGGAATGGAGGAATATATGTTTGTATTAAACTGCATTTAAGTTATCCTGGAAGCTGGGGGTGCAGATCAATCAGTAGTGGTTTCTTGGAGCTGGTGTGACATGCGAGGCTCCACTTTGCATGTGCCTGAGATTAGGGTAAGTGGGCGAGTGGTTTCTGGAGCATCCACATACAGACAGGCATTCATACAGCAGCTTTTTGTTTAAACACTCTGAAAAATGCAGCCAAATTGTGAAAGGGTGTAGCCTCTCCACAACTCCGCTTCCTTTTCACGAAGGGGTGGCCGGACTGAAACACCCCGTTTTACTTGCTGAAACCCACCCTTGTGTATTTAAAAACCTGTGCTTTGGATTGCATCCAGCCAAGAGAGTCTGTGAGAGTTTGATTTTTCCATTCGGAAGAAAAGCATGTCAATTTGTTTGTAGTAGGAGAGTATTCTCCTCTGCCTCCAACTCCTGAAGCAGCTCGAGGGTGGTTTCTCGGGATTAGCTCTCGGTGGGCCGTCAGTGGCATAGCCCGGGCTTCGCTGCATCGGGAATTGGCCCATGGTGAAATCGGACCCTGGGAAGAGTCCCCGAGTGAAAATCTGGAGGGCGAGCATAGCCTGTGTAATGGTTGGTTGTTACATTTCAAAACATCCTATTTTTCAGTACAGCAGAGTCCCAAGAGCAGAGACCATCAGGCAAAACAAACCCAACTGTGCAAAACAAACCCAGTTACCAAAGCAAGCAGGGACTTGCTGTAAAGACATCCCCCTCGTTTACTGGAAAAGAAAAACATTGATGTAGGTGTTTACACAGTCTGAGCACTGGAGGATTGGCTTTGCTATTAAGTTTCTTGGCTTTCGGAGTTTTGTGTGGCAACCTTTATTTAAACATAGCGGACAGAAGAGACTTGTTTATTTTGTTTATTTGTTTGTTTGGGGTTTCTTTCTTTTTCTATGACTTTTAAAGGGCTGAAGAGTTTATTGTGTGTGAAATGCAGGAAGAGTCTAAATGAACACCAGATGAGAGGAAATAGACTGAGGAAAATTAGGGCTATTTGCTACCAAAGGAAGTAATCATTGTACATATATTAAGTTCCAATCTCTAACTGAGAGTGTGTTTTGTTATGCAAGAAATCTGACTGTAGAATACAAAGGGAAATACGTGAAGTCTTTCCAAGTTTGGGCTTTAACATTGGTAAGCAGGAGTTTGGTGGACTGGGGGTAAATAAGGCAGGAGGCAACTTATACTGAAGCACGTGGTGGGGTTGGCTGGAGAGTGTTGTGCAGCCCAGAGCTTCCCACCAGAGCAGAAGGTCATTTTGTGGCTCTGTGCAGAAGGGTAAAACAGTTTTTCATATGTCTGTTATTTGTAGGTAACATGTAGTATGACTTTATAATGAGAATATAAATTCCCTATAAACTTTCATCTGCCACATTCTCAGCTCATCCATCATTAGAGACACCTGACTCACCTTTACTTCTTATTTACCTGTAAGTCATTGCTGGAACTGCTCCTTTGGGATATACTGTCCACTTTTGGTGGAGATAACCGTTACCTAATAATCCCCTTAATTTTCTCTGTAAGATGGGGGTTTAAGTGATCGCAGTAGGGGTGCTGACAGCTCTACTTCTTCTTTCCTCGGTCCCTGCAGAGTAACAGCAGGGTAGGTGCACGTTTTCATTTCGCTGGTGGGAGGCAAAATCACTGGTTGTTTTAGTGATAAAGTATTTACAGTAAGGGCCAGTATGAATTGAGTAAGGGCCCTCACAAATTATTTGAGGAGTGCGTAATACACAGGCTTGGCTTACAAAGATGCCTTAAATCAGCCACAAATTTGACGTTACTACTTCTTTTAAACAAAACAGAGTGTTTCTCATTCCTGCAAGCTGGCGGACACCCTGTTTAGTTCAGTTAATTCAGTAAGGACATAGAAAAATTTTTTAATTATTTTTTTCTTTAGCAGTAGAAAAATTGTAGCCTGGGGACATGTTGCTTTGACAGATTGGGGTTATATGGTTGAAGCTGACCTACGCGGCTTCCTTCCCCTTCCCCCTCCTGGCAGGCAGGATGGAGCCTTTATGATTGGAAGTGGCTATCCTTATTTTGCCTTTTATCTGATGGAAGGCCACCACAGTAGTCAAGAAGGACTTGTTATAGATTTTGCTTTTCCTGTGAGGGACTCTTGAAAGCTCAGTGAAGAACCTGTAGAAATAAGAAATAAGATATTTTGGCTGTGTGGGAGGGAAGCATTTAATCACAGTGAAGAATAGGGGACTGCACAGTCAAATAAGCAGTTCTTGGCAGATTTTAAGAGACCAGCGGTGGGAAGTAAGAAGGGTGTATCGAATAGGAGTGTCGGCAAGCATAAATGGAAATGAACTGAAAAGAGATAATAGCATCATATTTAGAATGTGTCACTTTATCAGAATTATGTTGACTGGTTATTAGCAAAAGAGAATGAATTGTTTTTTTAGAGGAAGAAGGGTTTCATTTCCCCATCATTAGCTGAGGAACCTGCTGACAGGAATTAAGGCAGAATATCAGTAAATGGGGGTTTCAGCCACTCCCTCATGTCGGCAAGAAGGGGTTATTTTTAACCCAGATCTGCTCAGTGACTGCGTTTGCAGCATGGCCCTGCAAAAAAAAAAAAACAAAACAACTGTGCTGGCAAAACTAAGGATGCTTTGTGCTGCTCTGTGAGAATGGGAAGGAGAGGTCTGGGGTGGGAATCCTGTAGGGCAACAGTGCCCCTGACGCCTGTGTCATGAAAATATGCCTCAAGTTAACTATTGTCCTCTGACCTCAATCCATGCTGAAACAGGGGCTTTGCATAATCATTGAAGGCGACGGTTCCTGCTCCAAAAGATGTTATGCTTTGAATTGCCAAAATAGACAAAGGAGACGTTGTCAGCCCTTCACACGTGGGAAACAGAGGCAGAGAGACAGAGAGTTGTCTGGGGCACAGAGGCTGATTTTGACAGAAGGGGTCCTTACACGCAAGTTCCCGGAATTCATTTGTGTACTACAACCACAAGATTGCCCTTCCTTTCTAATGTTGGATTTTGTTTCTCCCTGAAACTTCAGTTCCAATACAGCGTTGTTTATCAAAAACATGATTTCCTTTTGCTCTGTTTAATAAATACGCTAGTGATTGTTTCCTCAGATAAAACTGTGCAGCTTGCATGCAGATCCAAGTTGCAAGGTTGAAGTTGCAAATGCCCCAGGGGGCTTCAGGTGGATTTTCACATTGGGACCCCCAGGGACAATAATGCAAGGAAAGGCAGAGGTGTCACTTCGGCTTCTGCTTTTCTTTGTCCTCCTGGGGATCACAGCCCCATGGGGATGTAGAAGGGGAGCCTGCAAGAGTAGTAATGCTGTTCTGCCCAGCTTCACATGGGAAGAAAAAGAAAAGAAATATCTTACTAACTAGAACGTCCATTTTTCTCTCTCAAGCTGGTTAACTCCAGGAAGGCCAGTCAGACTTGGCATTGCATGACCAAACAGGGGCTGTTTGGGTTTTTTATGAGGCACTATTGAGTGGAACCATCTGGGCTAGGAGAAGACCACACTTCTGAAATGAGCCTTTAGGAATACGTAAGTTAAGTAGCTGTCTGGGGCACCATGCTGAAAGAAAGGGCACTCACAGCTGCATGTATTTTATGGGTTTATTTTATCTCTGATGACAAAAGAGAACTTACTAGTCATGTGGTGCCTCATAAATTTCAAGCCACTGCTGACAAGTGGCACTGCCTGTGTTCTCAACCACGCTGACAAAGTTCCCCCGACTTTCTGGCTCATGATGGTAATAACGATGCTGCTAATGGATGATGCTTTAGAGAGATAATCTGACTTTTCTCGGAACTTAAAGGCAATCCCCAAGTTACAGTTTGAGAACGGAAGCTTCAGTATCTTAAGTACTTTGGCTGAATACTTCCATGCTCATTCATCTAATATCCAAGTGGCTCATCTCGCTGGTTCCTGAGGCCCCAGTCTTTCTAAAGGTGTGCTGTTCACTTTCCTGAGAGCTAAGGGAATCTGCACCTCTGAAACTAATATCCTTCCAGAAAGCTAAATACAGGTTTGGAAGCGTACCTTTCAGTATGTCAGTGGTGCATCTCAACTTAGGCAGTTTAAACTATTCTTTTGCATTGCAGGCTCTGATTAGTTTGGTGGTTTGTTTTTTTTTTTTTTTTTATTTATGCCCCATTTGGGCAGCTTCCTCAAGCACCTCCAGAGGCTTGGTTCCACTGCCTGTGTTCCAGTTTCCAAAGATACATCATATTTCTGTGATAGGAGACAAGCTCCCCTCCTTCAAGCACTTTTCTATGTGACAGACCTGGAAAGGGGCACATCAAATTCAGTAGGATTTCAAAAAATGGAACATATTTCCCTATGCTTTCTATTCACTGAGATGAACCTTAGAGAGAGATCGCTATTGGTAAAATATTTACCAGTGTATCGCCTGAACTAAGATAATAGCTCTTATAGTGCAGATGTGAAGAAAGAAATACTTGCTCCTTAACCCTTTTTCAATCCGTGTCCTGTTCAAACTGTCTCTGTTTCAATGGACCCTAGAAGCTTTGTGTGATCTTTATTAATCTGATTTACTAATAGACTCGTAAAGTTCAAACAGAGAGAGAGAAGACAAGCTGGACTGAGGCTTACAGGAATCAGATTCATGCCAGCTCTGCCACAGGCCCCCATTTGACTGTATGCACATCATTTAATATTTGTGGGTCCCCTGTCTACAAAATGCAGATACTAATTCTTCTTTTTTTCCCTATCTGCATACTTGTATAGACTACAGGTTTGGACAGGAATCGGCTCCCCCTGTGTCTTTGGATACCTCACAAATGAGTCCCTGATCTTAGGTGAAACTTTAGTTGCTTCTGTAAGCCACATCATAGTAATTGGCTTCAACCTGCTTCAGGAAAAAAATGCAACCTTTGGATTACATTGGTGTAAATAAAAAGTCCACTGCAGTTCACAAGTCAAAAAAAATGCTGGTAGTGTTTAGCATCAATGTCTATCGCTTGAACATCTGGCATTCATCACTGCTTTCCTTTTCCTTCCACTGTCATATTTTATCCCCATCTGTTAGAGGTTTCTTAGCACTGTCTATATAAATCATAGCTGCATCTCAGTCTGGGTAGTTGAATCATTACAGGCTGCAATGTAAATGAAGGAAAAAGAGGTAAATTTAAGGGAAGTGTTTCTCTTATGCACTCTGCTCCCCTTGTTTTTCCCTTCTCCCTGTACACAGATAGTACTCGACAGTATTACTAGACAGCATTACTAGATAGCATGATACCCTTGCTGTGAAGAGAGATGGAAAAGTTTCCAAAAATAGCAAATGTTTTTACCAGCCCTAGTTCTGAAGGCAGAAAGCAGGAGAGGAGTTGGAGCTGGAGTGGACACCCATTGCCATTGTTGGAAAGACCAAAATTTACTGCTTTGAAACAACCCTTCAGCAAGTTAGTAATAAATTGGGAAAGCAAACATTCCTTAAAATCAGACTTCCCGGGCAATGTCTTTGATGTATTTTCTTAAAATTAAATTACTCTTATTGCAGTAATTTAGCTTACTGCTAGGAAGAATAATATTGAAGGTGCTAGGAAAATATGGGTGTGTTAATATTAGCCAAAGCAGAATTATTTTACTTCTGCGCCCCCAAAAAACAACTGTGCAGTGCCTTCACAATGGCCATCACATTCAGCTCTCCCAAGCCATGCTGGCAGGGCAGCAAGCCATAGCGGCATTCCAAAGATGCATTTCTGATGGAGAAATGAATCCACCACCACCCCTATATGAAACATTTCCAGTAGCGTATGTGCGTTACCCTGCCAAAGCCAGGTACTCCCGTTTGTGCACAGTGTCACAGAGCGCTGTGAGCTGGGAGCACATGTGGATTTAACTCCCTGCTAGCCTCAGCAACTAGAGAAGGTATTTCCTTGTTCTAGAAACACTCGGAGACAACATAGTCCCAAGCTACTGGAAGTTAGGGAAAAAAAGGCCCACTTCTCTGTCTGGAGAGGGCTGTTGCAGAGTGCCATCGCTATCAATTCCAGAATTTCATCCACGCTCAAGATGGGCTGAGGCTGGGGGGTCTCTTTGTACAAGACAGCTGTCATGTTTTCAGTTCAAAGGACAGCTTGTGTTGTTGGGGACTTCATTATACTTGGAACAGCAAGAATGCCCCATGTCACTATGTGTGTTTCTCCTGATTGTCTTCCTTTTTCCTCCTTTTTAGTCTCATGTGTCAAAAGCATGTCTTAAGTTTGTTTGAACTGATAGCAGATTAGCTGAAATGAGAATAAACTATTGCTGCTATTGCTGCTTGTCAACGCATGCCTTCTCTTTCTACAAAGCATATTGCATTTATGATTCCCCATTATTTTTCACTTATGCTCCTGTGGTGTTATCCTGCTACTCACTGCAGACTCCCAAATTTCAGCTCGGCAGCCAGATCAATCAAGCAGTAGGTGTCCTGGTCAGCATCTGCATGAAGTGAAAATGATAGGCCCAGCTCATAAACAGACCAGTTACTGGGCTGTCCTGCAGAGCAAGGCCTGGCTGATTCAGAGGGCACATGGTCGTGTGAGAGGCCAGGCAGTCCCTGAAGTCACAGTTGCTCTCTGAAGTTGGTAGATCGGTTGAATCCTGATGATTTGTTCTGACATTGCAGTCTGTTGCTGGAAATGAATGTCCTGGTGAAAGCGTTAGTACTTGGCAAGACTAAAATGGTGGGCAATGAGAAAGAAAACCATGGGTCTAACGTTGCACAAACTACTTTGCATGAGGTACTGCAAGAAGAAAATCATCCAAGAGTACAGAGAAATGAATGCTGTGATGTTGATTTACTCTTGTCTTTTTGATATCTGCACTAGATCTCAGCTTGCCAGGCATCTTTCGCATTACTAACAGAATATTTATTGTATTTTCTGTTCTTCTTGTAGAAAATTTTACTACATCACACTGCTGAGAGACCCGGTATCTCGTTACCTCAGCGAATGGCGTCACGTCCAACGAGGAGCTACTTGGAAGACCTCCTTGCACATGTGTGATGGCAGGACACCAACTCCTGAAGAGCTGCCATCGTGCTATGAAGGCACGGACTGGTCAGGCTGCACGCTGCAGGAGTTCATGGATTGCCCGTATAATTTGGCCAACAACCGCCAAGTGAGAATGTTGGCTGACTTGAGCTTAGTGGGCTGCTACAACATGTCTTTCATCCCAGAGAACAAGCGAGCACAGATCCTGCTGGAGAGCGCAAAAAAGAACCTCAAAGACATGGCCTTCTTTGGCCTGACAGAGTTCCAGAGAAAGACTCAGTACCTGTTTGAGAGAACTTTTAATCTGAAATTCATCCGGCCCTTTATGCAGTACAACAGTACCCGCGCAGGAGGGGTGGAGGTGGATAATGACACCATCCGGAGGATTGAGGAGCTCAATGACTTGGACATGCAGCTCTATGACTATGCAAAGGACCTCTTCCAGCAGCGCTACCAGTACAAACGGCAGCTAGAGAGGATGGAACAGAGGATAAAGAATCGGGAAGAGAGGCTTCTTCACCGGTCCAATGAAGCACTTCCCAAGGAAGAGACCGAAGAGCAAGGACGCTTGCCCACTGAGGACTACATGAGCCATATTATAGAGAAGTGGTAGCCTAGGCAGACTTTTATATTAATGATATTCTAGGGTTTCCATATAAAAGATCATGGAAGTAAAATTACAAAAACAACACAAAATATTTTATTTAAAAGCAAGTCTGTAAAACAGAAGATAGATTGCTTCCTTAAGCATAGGGTCTTTTTACTGTTTCTTACAAGACCAATGAGATTCTTAAAAAAAATAAATACATAAAAATAAAAAAAAGGGTCAACATTATAATGCAGAGGTAAAAAATGCACAAATGCAGTTACCCACTCTTAAGGCCAAATACAAAAGAATGTTTCTTATCCTCACAATTCAGACACAAGTGGCAGAAGTAGGCGTTTATCCCCTGAGCATAATGATACTTTATTAAAAATCAAGGAAACAGAGGTTTTCTTTTGTGGATGTTTTTGGAGGTGGGACGGCAATTGCATTGTTTGTAAGTAAAGGATAACGGTGACTACATTGAGGATGTGCTGTCCTGTCAGGCTGTGATGGGAGCACAAGAGCAGTCACTTTGTTTCAGCTGGCAGCCACTGCCAGAAAGTAGAGCACCATAAAAAGAAGAAGAAAAACATCAGAGGATGAGAAACATTAAAGCAAATTGACTACGGCCTAGGATATGTACTTAGCACAGTGGTTTTGATACATTGCACTGGTATCACATATGCATACTCAACTTCATCACAAAAATAATAGGGAATTCATGCACAGAGCTCCCAGATTTGTTTCACAGGCAGGTCCCAAAACAAGTTAAAAGCCAACCAAATTCCATATAGGCTCAAACGTGCACTCACATGTCATCCTGTCGCATAACTGCCGCTCATGCCGTCATCAGTATTATGTGTTAACAGCACATGAAAACCCTATCCTACATTCTAAAAAAAAAAGGGAAGAAGAATTTAAGTAGCAATACTCCCTCATAAATCTGGACGACAGGTTCCAGGGAAGACCCTACAAATAATCCGTCATTAACAGGAACATGATGAGGGGGTGATTTTGTTTTGTTTGTTGCTATGTGAAATACTGAACTAGAACAAGCATACAGACATACCCGTATCTGTATTTTTTCAGTTATTTTTACTTGCTTTTATCAAGACATAATGGACATCAGCCTGCTTCCAGTGAAGTCACTAGAACTGATTTAAGTGGGAACAGGATGGGGCTCTCTTCCAGAGCTGTGAAAATTTCTGACTATGGGTCTGAATTAATTATGAGACGGTGCACATTGTCTTTTGGCAGAGTGCCTGTTCTGCAGCTCTTACTTTAAATGAACAAGCTGTGTTCATAAAACTGGAAAGGGGAATCATGGATAGTGTTTTTTTAGTCTCAGACCACTTTCAAAGCAGAACTCTTTCTCTTTCAATGCTGTTTTTTAGGGACTGATGTAAGTTTAATCCTCTAGTGTGGTGACAGTCTAACCAGGTTCTGCTTACTGACTTTTGAGTCATAGAACAACAATGACTTCTCTAATTCCTCTTCCCACTCACCAAATTAAAGTATGGCTTATTTTCTTGCTGTTGCAAGCACTTCTTTGTTTGGCTGGAAGCATGGAAATGAAGCAGTTTTTGCCTGTTTCATGTCTCACCCCATTATTACTCAGCCTGTAAGACCTGGACCAGCTATTGTTTAGGGTAAACTATGAACCAAATGGAATATGATTTGATTTTTCAAAGGCCATATTAACCGCAGATCAAATATGGCATTGAAGTCACTGGAGGAGAGGCAGAGAGCTGATGCGTTCAACTTTAGCATGTCGTTTTTAGAGTGTCCCTTTCCCATCACACGAATCCACTTGAAGTGCTGCTTCATTTGTATTTTAATTCTCTCTCTGCCTCTGTACACTGTTTCCAGCAGTTTCAAATTCAGACTGAGATGTGCAAAGGAGGGGCTGCCTTAAGCAGAGGAGCTGCCTTGTTTCTTCTGTGCACACTCTGGAGGATACACCTTGCTTTTGGGAATGTTCTTCTCCAGAAGCATGACTTCTCCAGAAGATGACTGAAAATTTAAGAACAGAAAGTACAAACAGCACTTGGGGCTGAAACACAACCCTGTTGCAGCCCTGATCCAAAGTCCACTGAAGTCAAAGGATGTCTTTCCTGTTGATTTCAGATGGATTTTGATCAGGTCTGCATCCTGATGCTGCAAAGTGCACAGGCACACACTCATCCGTCTACAAGCACAGTGGGATGTCGTTACCCGTGCTTCGGCTGGTACCGGTATTTGCTAGTGGTGTCGCTGTCTTTAAGGTTCTGTCAGTCCTTCTACCACAAAATGGCCCCTGTTCCCAGAAACGTGTAGCCTAGCCATAAGCATTTCCTCCTAGCTGAAAAGTGGGAAGCAAAATGAAGCAATTTTTGGTTGTTGGCTTGAGGGCAGAAGGTATTACAAATCCATTTGCTCATCTCTGAATTCCAAGACTGGGAGGAGCTTGTCTGCTAGTTCCCGGCGCTTTTATGTGTTGCTGTAACTAAAGAAAACATTTATATTTTAAAAAATGCAATTTTACAGGCTATTTACCCGCAAAACCAATACACAAGATATAAAAAGCAACTGTTTTAGATGCACAGTTTCCAGCTTTCCCCAAAGGCTTTTCACTGTGCATCCTGCATTATGGATCCATAATGCACAAGTGGTTACTGCAGCTAATCCATAGTCGAGGTGCACGGCGGCGCAGGGCCGTGCAACGAATGCCCCGGCACACCTACATATGCCGGCACTGACTTTGAGAGCCGATCTATACCGAAAGCAAAATTCTGTTCTCATCTACCAAAGGGTGACAGTAAACGGGACTCTTTGTGATTAGGACCGGTAACATAATTTGGCCCAGTTTGCATGAGTTGTTTCTGTGTTATGGGCTGTGAGTAACCAGCTGGGTTTTAATGGATCTGTCTGCAGCGTTCTCTAAGTCAGAGGCAGCCTCTGACCCTAGAAGCATGTCAGTAGAAGACCTTGTTCCAACATTTTCTTTGTAATATATTACAGTAACAAGCAAAAGAAATGAAACTATCTTGAAAACTGTCTTGTTAACAGTTTCACTTCAACCCACAGAAGGAGGGCTGACCTCAGCTTAGCACTGAGGCAGAAGTTTCTAGATTCAAATCCTGCGCCTGGCAAATGCCTCAGTTTCTCCACCTGTACGTTGGGAATAACAAATTTACGCAATCTAAAGAGGTGCTCTGAGGTATGAAAAGTATAGCGCACTTTGAAACAGATTCTAAGTATCAGAAATGAAGAGAATGACCCAAAAGCCATCTCTCACCCTGGATGCTGTGCTGGTCTGTTTATGGCTGCAGGCCGTGCATTTGATTTATTGTAAGTGCTGCATGCCAGAGCATGGGTTGCAGGACATACCTGGCACTATCTTCCTCCTTTAGTGGGTTTAAGGGAACTTTTTTAACATAATGTGAATGTAGTTTTTGTGATTTATATGTACTACAGTTTGAAGTGGTACAATTTCTTTTAATTTTAGGACTGATTATTTGATGCTACAATAACATGAAAAATGTGTGTGTAGTTTTAAAATGAATGGAGAGCAACGGCTTTAAGGCACTCCAGCAGAAGTAGTGGCCAGATAGTACATTCTTGTTCAATATCTGCCCCTTTCTTCCAAAATGTTTTTCCTGTGACTTCCAGACACACTGAGACCTTCTTCACTACATGAAGTGTTTCCTCAGGAGGCCTGTCCATTGACATCATGATCCAGGTCAGGATAGGTGAGTGCTGGGTACAGTGAGGGCAGGTGCAGGAGTGCGACCTGTCTCTTACTGGAGTTGGTGAGGCAGTTCCCCTTGAATTCAGATTTTACCTAGTCAGATGCTTGTCCATGCCACAGTGTTTCTGCCATGGCTCCAGGAATACCCCACAAAAAGCCTTTACAAAAGCTGGGGCTGTGTAAGGTACTTCTAAGGGGTTATCGAGTCAGCAGTATTAGTGTGAGTGAGCATTTTGGACAGGCAGTTACCCGGTAGCAGGCCAAAGATGATGCTCTTAGCTCCTGCCGTCTGACGCTGTGCTGACCCTTGCACATCCGCAAACGAGGGTGATGCTGTGAGTGGGGATTTCCCAGCAGACTCCATTCCTGCTTTGGGAGGGTGGAAAGGCCAAGACACGCTGCAGTGCTAAGAAGGAGGAGATCTTTCTGGCTTTTAATCACCTGAACAGTGTTAAGTTCACTACTGGGTGGGTGTTTTTGCTGAAGAGAACTTTTTATTGCTCATTTGTCTCATCCCAGCTATCTCTGTTGAAGGAGTTTTCCCCCTCCAAAGTTTTCCAGACAATCAGATGCCACTTTGTACCCTACCCAGGTCCCAAAATGCAGGACTGACTGCTAAGGTTGCAGACCCAGGCTGTCACAGGGTTCAAAGTCATCAACAAAAAAAATTCTCGACAAAGGATCTGTGTGAATTTCTGGCTTGCCTGACTTTCTCCCTTCATGGCCAACATTTTGGAACAAATGGGGAAAACTTCAGGTTGATGTTTTTGCACCCTGTAGTCCTTTACTTGCTTACAAAACTAGAATGGCAATGGAAGCAACCTTAAGATCCCAACAAGCTTTTGAATCCTCTCTCCCAGGGCTGTCCTGTAGGAGAAGAAAGGGCACCGCAGTTGCTGAGAGTATGAGCAAGACAGAAGGACCACCACAGTGGCAGTACGGACACATGTCAGTTAGGAAGTTTTCGCTCTGAGCCCATCAAATCACTTGGCAGAGATCACTGAACATCTGCAGAAGGTAATGACTAACATTACAGAACAGTGCCTGACTGAGATTTATATCCTGGGGTTAAAAGCCTCTCTACCTTGTTACTGGCCTTTAGCATTACGCAGGCACCCTCCTGTCCCCTAGAATTTTCCGAATGTCACAAAAATGGGTGGCACAACAGGAATTTGCAACACAGACTATGCTAAATGTTGTATTTCCAGAGCTATAGCTTGGAATGCAGCTCACACTATGTGCTGGATTCAAATCACAGGGCTGGCTGCATTATCTTTTTGTTCTTGTTTTCACTAATATTAGCAGATCATGGTCCAGTGGCAGAAGTGAATGCAGGATTCGCTGCCTGATCAGCAGTAGAGCCAAGCTTTTAAAGCACAGGTCAGTTAGCAGCAGTTCAGGTAAACCAGCAAGCCGCGGAGCTTGTGTGTGCGCGCACCATCAGGGCTATCTGTGGCTGTTTGTTTTGGCCTATCTGCGGGAGTTCTGCCAAGGTGAATGCAGTCCTGATAAGCACGTGGGTATTAAAGCCTGTACTGTCCCAGCTGCAGGTCGTTTCCTCTGTAATTTTTAGCCATGCAAGCTGAAAGAAAACAAGATTTGCAGATGAGTATGTCTCATCCCTCAAAGCCCCACAATTCCCCCTCCCTGTTTTCCCCCAGGTGTCAATTCTGCAGACTGGATTGAGAGAGTTGTACTATAATGAGTAATTTTATATTCAAATGGTTTACTGACCATGATTTGTTTTGTACATATTGGAATATGATTTAACTTATTTTTATTGCCCCTTTTAATCTTCTTTTCATAAGGAGAAGACAAAAATCCCCACCCTCTCTCAATGTGAAGTTCCTCTGTGCTTGTGTGTAGTCTGCCAGGCAAACACTCAACAACCACAAGATTTCTCACCATCCCTACTCGTATCTGATTTTATTTTTCACTGTGGTTTGTTTTTGTCTGAGGCTTTGCTTATATTGTCTCTTCTTTCTTCTCTGCTGCACAATCTGCACAGGGAAGGGAAAGGGCAATGCAGGCAGGACTTTCATTTTCTTCCTCAACCCTTTCTTGTGTGCTTTACCTACCAAGGAACTCCGTTCTTATCTTCTAGGAGTTGTGTGACTGAGGGTAAAAAAATACAGCTGTCCCCCTCCACCCGCCTTCCATCCTCCATATTGTAGATCAAACAGATTCAGCTTCTCTGAAAGTGATTGTGGCTGGAGTCATTCCATTGGGCTGAATGTGTATGGTTTGCACTTTTTTTTTCCACTTCAGGAACTTAAAAACAACAAAAAAAAAAAGACAACTGTTTAACTTGAGCCAAGTAACACTTAAAGCTTTATATATTTATTTATAGCATCTTACAAAAAGTGTTAAAGGTTTTTTCTTTTCTTCCACAAGAAAAATTGGAGTAAAAAAAAAAAATCATCTAATTGTTTTTGTCTAGATCAAGAATGAATGTTAGCAGATGAAATAAACCCTAAAACTGAGCATCTGTCGTGTGTGTTGTCCTTGCGTTGGCCGTTGGATGCTGTTTCAGTCTAATATGTCTCGCCTTCCTGTATTACAGAGATAAAGCTGCCAGTGGAGTTGATGGAGAATATTTGCTTTCTGCTAAAAAAAATAGACTCCTAACACAGAAATATTCAAGCAGAAACTGCAGTCAGTTTATTCCTTTTGTTACATTTGAGCCAACGTTACAAAAAGCCCTTAAACCTCCTAAAACCTATCATCTTTTAAAAATTAATTACCTTTAATACTGTACAGTCCTCTTAGTTTTCTTTTTCACAGTCATTGCAATGAACAGATTTCCAGCTAATAAGTGGTGGTTGTTAGGCCAAATATTACAGAATAACTAACAGAAATGTTTTTGTTTCATGTTCAGAAGTACTTTCACCAAAATGCGACCTGTGAAAACATTCTCCAGTTACAGAATGGAAATAAGCTGTGCACCTGGTTTTGATACAGTAATGTTAGTAAGTTAGGGGATAAGAAAACGATGATACAAGCGCTTTACAGTATCCCAAATGAGAACAGCTAGATGATTATGCAAATGTAGTGAATAATACCACTGTTACTTTACCCAAGCATCACTACACTTCACAGTTTCCACGATATATGCTGGAGGAGCTGGATGCAGCGTATGAACCTTCCCAGCTAGGCTGCTTGGCTGTTTTTTCCCTTCCACTCGTGAAAAGTCATCCCGCTGAAGTTGCTGGAGGTCCAGCCAAGTAAAATGTATAAACTAACAGGAACACAGCACTGCATCAATTCATATTGCTGAGAGGTTCCTCATTAACTCACGCCATTTAAGGGAGGTTTAGAATGGCTATTGGGAAAAGTTTCTTCACCGAAAGGGTTGTCAAGCATCAGAACAGGCTGCCCAGGGAAGTGGTGGGGTCACCATCCCTGGAGGTATTTAAAAGACATGTAGACATGGTGCTTAGGGACACGGTTTAGTGGTGGGCTTGGCAGTGTTAGGTTAATGGTTGGACTCAATGATCTTAAAGGTCTTTTCCAACCTAAACGTTTCTACGAGTCTATGGTTTTACTTGCTGGGCGGTGCAGGCGCTGGTGGCAGGTCCAGGTAAGTGTTGGTGTGAGGATAACATCGCTGATCTCGAGGGGAAGCGAAGGCACAAAAACTTTACTGCAGGCCGTGCCAGGAGCCTGTTGCAGAAGGAGCCTTCGCATCCCGCTCCTCTGGCTTGCGGCCGTTTGCCATAACCGCACGGTGACGGTTCCTCGATGGAACGGTCAGAGTTAACCTCCCGCTGCT